>NC_053395.1:157418139-157718139 GCF_905171765.1 Bufo bufo
TGACGCATCGACTTCAACAATAAAAGGCTGAGAGACATCTGGTTGGACTAGTACAGGTGCTGAGGTAAACCTCTCTTTTAGAGAGGAAAAAGCAACTTTAGCGGCGTCAGACCATTTAGAAAAATCAGTCCCCTTCCTAGTCATGTCAGTAAGGGGTTTTACAATAAGTGAATAATTTTTAATGAATTTCCTATAGAAATTCGCGAAGCCCAAGAACCGTTGTAGTGCTTTGAGGTTCTCAGGAAGATCCCAATCTAAAATTGCCTGGACCTTCCTAGGATCCATAGGGAAACCTGAAGCAGATAAAAAATAACCTAGGAATTGTATCTCCTGAACGGCGAAGACACATTTTTCAATTTTAGCATATAATTTATTCGTCCGTAGGACCTGCAGTACTTGTCTGACATGCACCTCATGTGTTCTCAGATCAGACGAATAAATTAAAATATCATCTAGGTATATTACCACAAACCTGCCGATTAGATGACTAAAAATGTCATTAACGAAATGTTGAAAGACGGCAGGAGCATTGGTCAGACCGAAAGGCATAACTAGATTTTCATAATGCCCCTCAGGGGTGTTAAAAGCTGTCTTCCACTCATCCCCCTCCTTAATACGAATCAGATTGTAGGCCCTCCTAAGATCAAGTTTGGAGAACCACCTAGCACCCGCAATCTGGTTAAACAGGTCAGGAATGAGAGGAAGAGGGTATGGGTCTCGGATGGTTATCCGATTTAATTCGCGAAAATCTAGGAAAGGACGCAGGCCCCCATCTTTCTTTTTAACGAAGAAAAACCCTGCAGCCACGGGTGAAGAAGAGGGTCTGATGTGTCCCTTAGCCAAGCTCTCGGAGATATAATCTTTCATGGCTTGTCTCTCTGGACCCGAAAGATTATATAACCTGGTCTTGGGTAATTTTGCGCCGGAAATAAGGTTAACCGGGCAATCATAAGGACGATGAGGTGGAAACTTCTGACAACCCTTTTCAGAAAAAACATCCTCAAAATCCGAAATAAATGTAGGTAGGGTAGTTATGGAGGCGACTAAGCAATTGCTATTTAAGCAATTTTCTCTGCACTGCTCACTCCACTCCAATATCTCCCTGGCATGCCAATTCACCACTGGATTGTGCGCTACCAACCAGGGAAGACCCAGCACTACCGGAGTGGGAAGCCCCTCCAGAACATAACATGAAAGCATCTCATTATGGTGGTCCCCTATCCGAAGGTGTAAATTATGAACAATGTGGATGAAGTTTCTCTGAGACAGAGGAGCAGAATCTATAGCGAATATGGGAATAGGTCTCTGTAGTGTACAGAGAGACAAACCCATAGTGCGGGCAAAATGGGCATCTATCAAATTTACCCCTGCTCCACTGTCTAGAAAGAAAGAAATAGTCTCCGTCTTATCACCAAAAACAATAACCGCTGGCAACACAAATTGCGATGTACGTATGGAGGAAACGTATACCCCCCCGGCTGACATCCTCCACACAGCCTGGGGTTAGTAGTTTTCTGACGGTCTTTTGTTTCTGAGGAAAGAAGGACAGACATTAATGAAATGACCCCTCTCCCCACAAAAAAAACAAACCCCACGCCTACGGCGAGCCTCAGGAGGACGGACCTGACGAGTAGTTCCTCCTAGCTGCATAGGCTCGTCTAAGTCCGTACAGACTAACTGCTGCTTGGGAGGGGTTACCAATTGCTCCGGTTTTTTCAACCTGTCCCTAAGGCGTCTATCTATTCGGATAGAAAGGGACATAACCGCATCAAGGGAAAAGGGGGTCTCATATAATGCAAGCGCATCCTTAACCCTTTCGGATAACCCAGAGCAGAACTGACTCCTGAGAGCCGGGTCGTTCCATTGGGTATCCGTAGCCCACCTACGGAATTCAGAGCAATACTCCTCTACCGGCCTCTCTCCTTGTAAGAGTCTCCGTAATCTTGATTCAGCCAGTGCGACTCGGTCAGGGTCGTCATATATGAGACCCAAGGCCCCGAAAAACTCATCCACTGACCGAAGAGCCTGGGAATCAGTAGGTAAAGAGAACGCCCAGGACTGCGGGTCCCCCTGCAGCAGGGAAATAACAACCCCCACCCGCTGTTCTTCATTACCAGAGGAGTAAGGACGCAGTTTAAAATATAACTTACAGGCCTCACGGAATGTCAAAAACTTGTCCCAACCCCCAGAAAATCTGTCAGGGAGAGGGACCTTGGGTTCCGCAACAACCTGGTTACCAGTAGCAACCGCTGGGCTTGCGGTCAGTTGTAAATGCTGCTGTTGCTAGAGGACCGACGCCTTCAATCCTGCCACCTCCAAAGAGAGGCCATGAAATTTTTGGACAGAGCAGCAATTTGATCCATACTGGATTCTAAGTAGGTAAAAAAATATATATATATTTTTTTACCTACACAAAATAAGGGCCAGATATAATGTAATGACCGGCGTCACGCACAGGGAGGAAAAAGGGAAAGCCCTGCCCAAGGGAGAGGGAAAGGTGGTGACCCCTAACTCACCTTGCGGCCGGCACCTGACTGCCCTGACGTCCCTAGACGGGTTCCTCACCCGTGCGGCGATCACGTGCCTAAACCCTGGCTTTCCCTAAAATGTGCCGGTGGGATCGCTAGTCTGCACCACTGTCACTAAGAGGGAAACACCAGGGAGAGGACAAACAAAACAGACAAACACATACACCCAGTCGGGCGACCACAATAGACCACAAAGGTCCAACAGGGATCCGGAGGGTAGCGTTCTGGACCAACTACCAGAGAACGCAGCAACACAGCTCCAGAGGGTCAGTATAGATGTCCAGGCAGGAAGCTCTATATCTGGCAACCAGAGAAGTGTGAGAGGGGAATATAAGGAGGTTGGGAGTGCTGGACAAGGAACAGCTGAGGAGAAGGGGCTACGGATCCCTGAGTGAGCCAAAAGGGTTTGCAAAGCAAACCCAGAAAGCTACCATAAGGAAACAGCCCTATCTTACATAGAGCGTGCAGCCAACCGCTGCGACTTCCTGACCCAGGGTATAACGGAGTCAGGCGTGGTTCTTGACACCCTCGTGACAGTAGTGTAGCGGGCTAGTGGAGGGTGCGAGAAGACGGTTTGTGTGCTCCCTGCTCAGAGTACTAGGCCTCGGTTAGAAAGCCATCTAGTACTTCAGGGAGGGAAAGGAAAGTACTAGAAGGTTTAGAATCTGCATTGCTGAGCATTGGAGTCAGTCAGTAAGGTATTGGCTGTTTAAAGGGGTTGTCCACTTTTTACTATTGATTGACCTATCCTCAGGATAGGTGATCAGTATCGGATTGGAGGGGGTCTGACTCCCAGCACCACGCCAATCAGCTGTTTGAACACAAGGCAGCACTCATACGAGCACCGCCTTCACGTCATCGACATTGCAGCGGTGAGCAGGTGTAATTAGAACTATGGCGTCCCCTTTCACTTCTATGGTGCGGCTCCTTCCTGTTCAAGTGAATACCCTAGAGCCGGCCCATAGAAGTGAATGAGGACGCCATACTTGTAATTACACTGCTCACCACTGAAATTGCTGCAACATGCAGGTAAACAGAGTAGAGCTGCCTTCTCTGCCAACAGCTGATCCGCGGGGGTGGGAGATGGGGAGCCGGGAGTTGGACTTCTGCCGATCTGATATTTCACCTCTGCTTCGAAGCAGAGGTGAAACGCACATCGAGGTATTCTTGCTGACTTGCGCTGCTCTGTATAACCTCAATTTTGGTCACACTGTTATTCGCTTTCCTGACTAGGTTGTGGGTGGTGGCTTTTGGGGGGTTTCTCCTTTTTTTTTTTTTTTTTTTTTTTGCGGAACCATTCACTTCAACAGGTCTGCCAAAAAAAAAAAAGAAGAAATTACTATGGATGTTCCGATATCGATACCGGACATTTGCACGAGTACTTGTACTCGTGCGAATGTCGCCGATACCTCATGGCTCAGATCAGCTGTGGTAACGGCTTGTCCCATCTTCTTCCGGGCGGCGGTGGCGCTGCTCCCAGCTGCTCGGGACTTCTTTGCGGCGGTGTTTCAAGTTCCATGCGGTTTCATGTCAACTACGCACAGACCTGGGGATGGCAGCGGATTATTATCCCCCTGGGGACGTGCTGGCTCGGCAGCGGCAGGAGGAGGCCACCTCTGGCTGGGGTTCTGGATATTCTCTTCAGGGGACTGCAAGAAGCTGGGCCGGAGGTGGAGAGATGGCAGGAGCTGCCGGAGCCCAGGTACTGCAGTCCATTCTTATGTCTGCCATCCGCATCTGATTCTGAGAAAGCTGGGTGACAGCCAATATGGCCGCCTCTCATAAGTGGAGCCATCCAGAACAGAAGTGGGAGGAGCTGGCATTGAGAACTTCAGGGAAATTGGGTGACAACCCCTGTGACTGCTGTGATGATGGCTGCTGTGGTTGTCACCAAGGATCTACCAGACTGGGAGCACTCCTACAGTCTGACTACAGTCGCCTTCATTATGCTGGTGCCGGAACCGTCAAAACGCATACCAACTGATGGCATTTGTCAGATGGATCAGGATCCTGATCCGTCTTATAAATGCATTGAAATGCCGGATCCACCTTTCCGGTGTCACCTGGAAAAACGGATCTGGCATTTATTTTTTTTTCTATTTTTTTTTGCGATCTGACCGCAATGCCGGATCCGTTTTGCCAGAACACTGGCACTGGGAGGAAGTTAAAGCCACTTCCTCCCAGTACTCTGGTGCATCTGCATAGAAAGGATTGCAGCAGGCCAGGCGGGTGTGGTGCATGAAATGGAGGAGAAATTCTGTTAACTTCTCTCCATTTCACGTTACAATAGACAAACAGTGAATAATAAAATAAGGTGGGGGGGGGGATGGGCATATAATAGTGATCCCCAACCAGTGTGCCTCGAGCTGTTGCAAAACTACACCTCCCAGCATGCCTGCACAGCCAAAGGCTGTCCGGGCATCCTGGGAGTTGTAGTTTTGCAACAGCTGGATGCACATTGGTTGGGAAACACTGTTATATGCCCATTTATTAACCCTTGTACAAAGGAAAAGTAAAGCAGTTGTCCATAGCAACCAAATTCCAGCTTTAGATTTTTTCATTGCTATCAGCAACTGCGCCACTATTTCTTTGTACAAGGTTTGATAAATCTCCCCTATGACTAAATTAAATTTGAATTTGCTGTAAAAACATTACCACACCATAATTGGTATCGGTAATTGGTATCGGTGAGTACTTAAATAAAAGTATCGGTACTCGTACTCGGTCTTAAAAAAATGGTATCGGGACATCCCTAGAAATTACTCTGTATGCATTCCATTTTCTGTTTGTGTATATCCGCATGGCTGCTCCGCATTCTGTTCCTATGTTCGAATCAAAAAGTGATTTTAAAAAAATACAAAAATTAAGTTTATAATCAACAAAGTGCTTCATAAACCTAAATGGTAAATGTATGTCAGTGTATCTACAAGTGGACCTCCTCCTTGTTGTGGTCTATAGCGCCCTCTAGTGGCAGATGTTACAAACATCCTAATCTAACAGGACTGACTGCTAGAAAATATATTTAGGCTGGTGTGTTTTTTGGTGCCAGCTCCAGATGTTGTATTTAAGATATAGGAAATCTTAAATGCAGGATAAAGAGTCTTATTTGTACAGATGTTTTTTTTTCTTTCACCTCTGAGGTGCTTTTTATGTGATTGTATTATTATTATTATTTTTTTATTACAGCTTGGGGCACGTATTTTCCTCTTAAAAAAAATAAATCAAAAATTACTAGGCACGCAGAAATGGTATTAAAATGCCTTATGGTAAAACACTGTATGGGGGAAAAAATGTCTCAAAAAAGCTACAAAAACACTGATCAAAAACAAAAAAGTCTGGGACAAAACTGTGTGCGGAGCCCTTAGGCCTCATTCACACCTGAATCCTGAAAGACGCAATGTTACTCCATGGAGCTCTTCACATATGTGTTTGTAAGTGGGTGTATTTCTGAAATACTAGTTCTTGTTTTACATCTTTTTATGGGTATATTTATCCACCCCTACGCTAACTATGGTGTGAACACGGTCTGAAGGTGATGTAATCCATCTCACAGCCAGGCTTCCACACAAACGCCTAGCAGGACAACTAGTGCAATGTGAACAAAGCCAGACTGTAAGCCACACCCATATCAGACCATGTGATGGAGGTCACCAGGTGCAAAAGAGTGTTTGAATGCCAGGTAAAGGCACATACACTACATATAAAACAAGACACAAACACAGAAATATAGTGGCAATACTGGAGGAGCTGCTCAACCCCTAACACTGTAGCGTGTTTTTCATTGGGGGAGCAGCCCCACCGCATGTGGACCACAGCAAACGACTATCCCCAGCAAAAAATGCATACGGTGGAGGATGTCGGCGCGGTCCACATGCACCACAAAGGCATCCTACACAAAACGGAGCATTGTGCGGATGAAAATACAATCATATAAATCACAGAAAAAATGCACCAAACGGATATGCCACTGACTATACTGGCTAGTCTCCAGTATTGCCACTATATTTCTGTGTTTTTGTCTTGTCTTATATGTAGTGTATGTGCCTTTACCTGGCATTCAAACACTCTTTTGCGCCTGGTGACCTCCATCACATGGTCTGATATGGGTGTGGCTTACAGTCTGGATTTGTTCACATTGCACTAGTTGTCCTGCTAGGCGTTTGTGTGGAAGCTTGGCTGTGAGCTGGATTACATCACCTTCAGACCTTGTTCACACCATAGTTAGCGTAGTGGTAGGACCCTTTGCCATGCTGAGTGACCGTGACGTGGTGCATGAAGGGCTCCGATATTTTCCTGACAGGAATATATTGGCGAAAGTCTCCGCTTTTAATATCTGCAGTTATGACTAGCCAGTATAGTCAGTGGCATATCCGTTTGGTGCATTTTTTCTGTGATTTATATGATTGTATTTTCATCCGCACAATGCTCCGTTTTGTGTAGGATGCCCTTGTGGTGCATGTGGACCGCGCCGACATCCTCCACCGTATGCATTTTTTGCTGGGGATAGTCGTTTGCTGCGGTCCACATGCGGTGGGGCTGCTCCCCCAATGAAAAACACGCTACAGTGTTAGGGGTTGACCAGCTCCTCCAGTATTGCCACTATATTTCTGTGTTTTTGTATATTTATCCACCACAGAAGTTTCTGTAACTCAAATCAGTTCCATTAGCAGCAAGAACTTATGTTATTGCAAACCCCATTCTGCAAGAAATCTGTCATGTGTAAATACACTGCTCAAAAATAAAGGGAACACAAAAATAACACATCCTAGATCTGAGTTAATTAAATATTCTTCTGAAATACTTTTGTTCTTTACATAGTTGAATGTGCTGACAACAAAATCACACAAAAATAAAAAAATGGAAATCAAATTTTTCTACCCATGGAGGTCTGGATTTGGAGTCACACTCAAAATTAAAGTGGAAAAACACACTACAGGCTGATCCAACTTTAATGTCCTTAAAACAAGTCAAAATGAGGCTCAGTAGTGTGTGTGGCCTCCACGTACCTGTATGACCTCCCTACAACGCCTGTGCATGCTCCTGATGAGGTGGTGGACGGTCTCCTGAGGGATCTCCTCCCAGACCTGGACTAAAGCATCTGCCAACTCCTGGACAGTTTGTGGTGCAGTTGGTGGATAGAGCAAGACATGATGTCCCAGATGTGCTCAATTGGATTCAGGTCTGGGGAACGGGCGGGCCAGTCCATAGCATCAATGCCTTCGTCTTGCAGGAACTGCTGACACACTCCAGCCACATGAGGTCTAGCATTGTCTTGCATTAGGAGGAACCCAGGGCCAACCGCACCAGCATATGGTCTCACAAGGGGTCTGAGGATCTCATCTCGGTACCTAATGGCAGTCAGGCTACCTCTGGCGAGCACATGGAGTGCTGTGTGGCCCTCCAAAGAAATACCACCCCACACCATTACTGACCCAATGCCAAACCGGTCATGCTGGAGGATGTTGCAGGCAGCAGAACGTTCTCCACGGCGTCTCCAGACTCTGTCACGTCTGTAACATGTGCTCAGTGTGAACCTGCTTTCATCTGTGAAGAGCACAGGGTGCCAGTGGCGAATTTGCCAATCTTGGTGTTCTCTGGCAAATGCCAAACGTCCTGCACGGTGTTGGGCTGTAAGCACAACCCCCACCTGTGGACGTCGGGCCCTCATGGAGTCTGTTTCTGACCGTTTGAGCAGACACATGCACATTTGTGGCCTGCTGGAGGTAATTTTGCAGGGCTCTGGCAGTGCTCCTCCTTGCACAAAGGCGGAGGTAGCGGTCCTGCTGCTGGGTTGTTGCCCTCCTACGGCCTCCTCCACGTCTCCTGATGTACTGGCCTGTCTCCTGGTAGCGCCTCCATGCTCTGGACACTACGCTGACAAACACAGCAAACCTTCTTGCCACAGCTCGCATTGATGTGCCATCCTGGATAAGCTGCACTACCTGAGCCACTTGTGTGGGTTGTAGACTCCGTCTCATGCTACCACTAGAGTGAAAGCACCGCCAGCATTCAAAAGTGACCAAAACATCAGCCAGGAAGCATAGGAACTGAGAAGTGGTCTGTAGTCACCACCTGCAGAACCACTCCTTTATTGGGGGTGTCTTGCTAATTGCCTATAATTTCCACCTGTTGTCTATCCCATTTGCACAACAGCATGTGAAATTGATTGTCACTCAGTGTTGCTTCCTAAGTGGACAGTTTGATTTCACAGAAGTGTGATTGACTTGGAGTTACATTGTGTTGTTTAAGTGTTCCCTTTATTTTTTTGAGCAGTGTATATCCTTTAAATGTTATTGTCACTTAACTAACGGGTGCTCATTTAAAGAGGACCTTTCACCGATCATGACATTGTGAACTAAGTATCATGACATATACAGCGGCGCCCAGGGATCTCACTTCACTTACTATTATCCCTGGGCGCCGCTCCGTTCTCCCGTTATGTCCTGGGACTTGGTTATAGTAGGCGGAGTCTGCCCTTGTTCTGCTGGGCATCTTCTTCTCCCAGGCTGTGAGCTCTGCGCTGCGATTGGCCAGCGCTACAGCCTAGGAGAAGGAGACGCCCAGCAGAACAAGGGCAGACTCCGCCTACTATAACCAAGTCCACGAACATACCGGAGGACATAACGGGAGAACGGAGCAGCGCCCAGGGATAATAATAAGTGCAGTGAGATTCCTGGGCGCCGCTGTATATGTCATGATACTTAGTTCACAATGTCAGGATCGGTGAAAGGTCCTCTTTAAAGGGTACATTCACACGACTGTACAGTTGTGGCCAAAAGTTTTGAGAATTACATAAATATTGGAAATGGGAAAAGTTGCTGCTTAAGTTTTTATAATAGCAATTTGCATATACTCCAGAATGTTATGAAGAGTGATCAGATGAATTGCATAGTCCTTCTTTGCCATGAAAATTAACTTAATCCCAAAAAAACCTTTCTACTGCATTTCATTGCTGTCATTAAAGGACCTGCTGAGATAATTTCAGTAATCGTCTTGTTAACTCAGGTGAGAATGTTGACGAGCACAAGGCTGGAGATCATTATGTCAGGCTGATTGGGTTAAAAAGGCAGACTTGACATGTTAAAAGGAGGGTGATGCTTGAAATCATTGTTCTTCCATTGTTAACCATGCAAAGAAACGCGTGCAGCCATCATTGCGTTGCATAAAAATGGCTTCACAGGCAAGGATATTGTGGCTACTAAGATTGCACCTCAATCAACAATTTATAGGATCATCAAGAACTTCAAGGAAAGAGGTTCAATTCTTGTTAAGAAGGCTTCAGGGCGTCCAAGAAAGTCCAGCAAGCGCCAGGATCGTCTCCTAAAGAGGATTCAGCTGCGGGATCGGAGTGCCACTGTAGCGTTACATTACCCTACCTCGTGAGATTTCCCTACCTCCTGACTTCCTGTCGCATCGGAGATGACGTATGGGGGCGTGCCTTAGGTTTGACCATCTGCGCATGAGCAAAAGGACAGTATAGGGAAAATCTCACTGCCGATTTTAGCAGCACACCGGGACACTGCGCATGCGTCGTGGAGCCGAGGTAGGGAAATATTACGACCCAGTGCGCAAGCGCGGTAACTCATGAAAATCCACCCGATTTATGCGCCTGCGCAGTGTGGGGGTAGGGAAAAATTACGTCCCAGTGCGCAAGCGCCGAGGGTAGTATAAATATCCATTTCAAAAGCGCTTTTAACCCTTTGCAGGAGCTATTCTCATATTGGTTCTTGAGTGATTGTTATCTTATATATAGGTTCTATTATATAGGGGGTCTGTTTGCACAGTATATGGGGGGGGGTCTGTCTGTGCAGTATATGGGGGGGTCTGTCTGTGCAGTATATGGGGGGGTTCTGTCTGTGCAGTATATGGGGCGGTCTGTCTGTGCAGTATATGGGGGGGTCTGTCTGCGCAGTATATGGGGGGGTCTGTCTGCGCAGTATATGGGGGGGTCTGTCTGTGCAGTATATGGGGGGGTCTGTCTGTGCAGTATATGGGGGGTCTGTCTGCACAGTACATAGGGGGGTCTGTCTGCGCAGTATATGGGGGGGTCTGTCTGCGCAGTATACGGGGGTCTGTCTGCGCAGTATACGGGGGTCGTCTGTCTGTGCAGTATACGGGGGTCGTCTGTCTGTGCAGTATACGGGGGTCGTCTGTCTGCGCAGTATACGGGGGTCGTCTGTCTGCGCAGTACACGGGGGGGGTCTGTCTGCGCAGTATACGGGGGTCTGTCTGCGCAGTATATGGGGGTCTATCTGCGCAGTATATGGGGGGGTCTGTCTGCGCAGTATATGGTGGGGGTCTGTCTGTGCAGTATACGGGGGGGGTCTGTCTGCGCAGTATACGGGGGTCTGTCTGCGCAGTATATGGGGGTCTATCTGCGCAGTATATGGGGGGGTCTGTCTGCGCAGTATATGGTGGGGGTCTGTCTGTGCAGTATACGGGGGTCTGTCTGCGCAGTATATTTGAGTGGTCTGTGCAGCATATTGGTGTGCTTTCTGTGCAGTATATGGTTGGCTATCTACGCAGTATATTGAAGTTGTCTGCGCAATATATTTGGGGATGGATGTGCAGTATATTGGGGGATGGATGTGCAGTATATTGGGGGATGGATGTGCAGTATATTGGGGGGGGCAGTGTATTATATTTGTGGGCTGTGTGTTAGATGTGGAGCTGTGCAGCACGTGTGGCCTGTGTGTTCAATGTGTACAACCCAAGTTTAATAAAAAATAATTCCCTAGATCTCCGATGCCATGGCATGTTTTTTGCTACGAAACTGCAGCCATCTCGTCACTCGGAGAAGGATGAGAAGCTGCCCCCCAGCCAGAGGGACTGCCCCACATCTGCCACCAAATCCGTCGCTCACTGGATTCTGTCATCTCCGTCTCTGTGTCTCCCACAATCTGTGTGTCTGTCTGCTGTGTATATGTGGACCGTCGGTCTGCTGCACTGCGTCTGTTCTGCCATTTACTCTAACCATTTTAATTTTTTTTTTTTTGTGTCACAACTCTGACCAGCATGTTCTCCTATGGAACACAAAGTAGCTGAAGTGGAATGAAGAAGCCCATGTTGAGGCCCGCGCCCCCGGCTGGAGCAGTGAAGGGGCATCTGACACGTGACAAGCTGCTCCTGTTTGCACCGCTACTTCAGTATTGTGTACTGTGATCACCGCCAGTTCAGAGGTTGGCAACCATAGGCCGTCCACATGCTGTGAATTACATCTCCCATCATGCTGGCAAAGCATCATGGGAGGTGTAGTCCAAAACATCTGGAACACCAAATGCGTATGAATGAAAAGTTTGGTGTGTGTGACTGGTCAGTAACAAGGGTTGGAGCCTTGACGTGGCGTTACTGCTCACATGTGTATCCATGTGCCAATTCAACCAATGTGAGTGACTGTAAGGGTCCATTCACACGTCCGTTGTTTCTTTCCTGATCTGTTCCGTTTTTTGCGGAACAGATCTGGACCAGATCTGTACCCATTTATTTTCAATGGGTCCTGAAAAAAATCGGACAGCTCAATGTCTGATTTTTTTTCAGGACCCATTGAAAATGAATGGGTACAGATCTGGTCCAGATCTGTTCCGCAAAAAACGGAACAGATCAGGAAAGAAACAACGGACGTGTGAATAGACCCTAATACTGATGAGGTAACTAAATACTGCGACGATGGAGAATTAAACGACCGTATCTCCTACACACTGCTTACACCGTGACCGTATCTCCTACACACTGCTTACACCGTGACCGTATCTCCTACACACTGCTTACACCGTGACCGTATCTCCTACACACTGCTTACACCGTGACCGTATTTCCTACACACCGCTTACACCGTGACCGTATCTCCTACACACCGGTTACACCGTGACCGTATCTCCTACACACCGGTTACACCGTGACCGTATCTCCTACACACCGGTTACACCGTGACCGTATCTCCTACACACCGCTTACACCGTGACCGTATCTCCTACACACCGGTTACACCATGACCGTATCTCCTACACACCGCTTACACCGTGACCGTATCTCCTACACACTGCTTACACCGTGACCGTATCTCCTACACACTGCTTACACCGTGACCGTATCTCCTACACACCGCTTACACCGCGACTGTATCACCTACACACCGCTTACACCGTGACCGTATCTCCTACACACTGCTTACACCGTGACCGTATCTCCTACACACTGCTTACACCGTGACCGTATCTCCTACACACCGCTTACACCGTGACCGTATCTCCTACACACCGCTTACACCGTGACCGTATCTCCTACACACTGCATATAAAATGACTAAATGGAAACGTACGAAAGCCATTCTGAGGATCCGTAATGCGGATCATTTTGTCACGTTCGTTTCCATTTTTGCCTCCGTTCAGCTGATCCTTTCTTGATTGAGTAGGATTACAGTCTGTCCCCCCACTTCATGTATTCAGTTCCCCAGGGTTGTCATTTGCTTTGAATCATGTAAATGCTCCGTTGCTAATCTCTAGGGGGCCGTCTTCTTGAAATTTTAATTATGTCCGGTTTCAGCTCTGATCACGGACCACACCTTTTGGACTCTTGTACACGACTATATGCACTAAAACATGTCTAGTGTTAGTTAACGGGCCATATTGATGGTGCGTACAGGAGTACATGGCATCATAATGTTGTTCATGTTGTGCCTCACACTGGGCGATTGTCTCACACTCATATCATCTATTAGTGCTAAACAATAGTCCCACCGGAAGCTCGACTTGCATCATTGTCATCTATGATTGTGTGCACTCCTGTTGGCACGATCAATGCCACTTCGGGACATATGGCCCACTTGTAGGGAATACAGTCGTGTGAAAGAGGCCTTAAAATGGGTTTTCTAATCTCAGACAATAGGGGCATATCGCTTGGATATGCCCCCATTGTCTTATAGGTGCTGTTCCCCGCACCTATATTGAGAACTGATATAAAAATAAGGAGATGTGTAGGAGATACGGTCACGGTGTAAGCAGTGTGTAGGAGATACGGTCACGGTGTAAGCAGTGTGTAGGAGATACGGTCACAGTGTAAGCAGTGTGTAGGAGATACGGTCACGGTGTAAGCAGTGTGTAGGAGATACGGTAGATTAATTCTCCATCGTCACAGTATTTATAGTTACCTCATCAGTATTACAGTCACTCACATTGGTTGAATTGGCACATGGATACACATGTGAGCAGTAACGCCACGTCAAGGCTCCAACCCTTGTTACTGACCAGTCACACACACCATGCTTTTCATTCATCCACATTTGGTATTCCAGATGTTTTGGACTACACCTCCCATGATGCTTTGCCAGCATGATGGGAGATGTAATTCACAGCATGTGGACGGCCTATGGTTGCCAACCTCTGAACTGGCGGTGATCACAGTACACAATACTGAAGTAGCGGTGCAAACAGGAGCAGCTTGTCA
Organism: Bufo bufo; assembly: GCF_905171765.1. Taxonomy (NCBI): domain Eukaryota; kingdom Metazoa; phylum Chordata; class Amphibia; order Anura; family Bufonidae; genus Bufo; species Bufo bufo. Next base: position 157,432,110 of record NC_053395.1, read on the forward strand.
CGTGTCAGATGCCCCTTCACTGCTCCAGCCGGGGGCGCGGGCCTCAACATGGGCTTCTTCATTCTACTTCAGCTACTTTGTGTTCCATAGGAGAACATGCTGGTCAGAGTTGTGACACAAGAAATTTTTTTTTTTAAATGGTTAGAGTAAATGGCAGAACAGACGCAGTGCAGCAGACTGACGGTCCACATATACACAGCAGACAGACACACAGATTGTGGGAGACACAGAGACGGAGATGACAGAATCCAGTGAGCGACGGATTTGGTGGCAGATGTGGGGCAGTCCCTCTGGCTGGGGGGCAGCTTCTCATCCTTCTCCGAGTGACGAGATGGCTGCAGTTTCGTAGCAAAAAACATGCCATGGCATCGGAGATCTAGGGAATTATTTTTTATTAAACTTGGGTTGTACACATTGAACACACAGGCCACACGTGCTGCACAGCTCCACATCTAACACACAGCCCACAAATATAATACACTGCCCCCCCAAATATACTGCACATCCATCCCCCAATATACTGCACATCGATCCCCCAATATACTGCACATCCATCCCCAAATATATTGCGCAGACAACTTCAATATACTGCGTAGCCACCCATATACTGCACAGAAAGCACACCAATATGCTGCACAGACCACTCAAATATACTGCGCAGACAGACCCCCGTATACTGCACAGACAGACCCCCACCATATACTGCGCAGACAGACCCCCCATATACTGCGCAGACAGACCCCCCCATATACTGCGCAGATAGACCCCCATATACTGCGCAGACAGACCCCCCCGTATACTGCGCAGACAGACCCCCCCGTATACTGCGCAGACAGACCCCCCCGTATACTGCGCAGACAGACCCCCCCCATATACTGCGCAGACAGACCCCCCATATACTGCGCAGACAGACCCCCCCATATACTGCGCAGACAGACCCCCCCCATATACTGCGCAGACAGACCCCCCCCATATACTGCGCAGACAGACCCCCCCATATACTGCGCAGACAGACCCCCCCCATATACTGCGCAGACAGACCCCCCCCATATACTGCGCAGACAGACCCCCCCATATACTGCGCAGACAGACCCCCCCCATATACTGCGCAGACAGACCCCCCTATATAATAGAACCTATATATAAGATAACAATCACTCAAGAACCAATATGAGAATAGCTCCTGCAAAGGGTTAAAAGCGCTTTTGAAATGGATATTTATACTTCCCTCGGCGCTTGCACACTGGGACGTAATTTTCCCCTACCCCCACACTGCGCAGGCGCGTATATCGGGTGGATTTTCATGAGTTAACCGCGCTTGCGCACTGGGCCGTAATATTTCCCTACCTCGGCTCCCCGACGCATGCGCAGTGTCCCGGTGTGCTGCTAAAATTGGCAGTGAGATTTTCCCTATACTGTCCTTTTGCTCATGCGCAGATGGTCAAACCTAAGGCACGCCCCCATACGTCATCTCCGATGCGACAGAAAGTCAGGAGGTAGGGAAATCTCACGAGGTAGGGTAATGTAACGCTACACCACCAGTGCTCAGGAATGGCAGCAGGCAGGTGTGAGCGCATCTGCACGCACAGTGAGGCGAAGACTTTTGGAAGATGGCCTGGTGTCAAGAAGGGCAGCAAAGAAGCCACTTCTCTCCAAAAAAAACATCAGGGACAGATTGATCTTCTGCAGAAAGTATGGTGAATGGACTGCTGAGGACTGGGGCAAAGTCATATTCTCCGATGAAGCCTCTTTCCGATTGTTTGGGGCATCTGGAAAAAGGCTTGTCCGGAGAAGAAAAGGTGAGCGCTACCATCAGTCCTGTGTCATGCCAACAGTAAAGCCTCCTGAGACCATTCATGTGTGGGGTTGATTCTCATCCAAGGGAGTGGGCTCACTAACAATTTTGCCCAAAAACACAGTCATAAATAAAGAATGGTACCAAAACACCCTCCAACAGCAACTTCTTCCAACAATCCAACAACAGTTTGGTGAAGAACAATGCATTTTCCAGCACGATGGAGCACCGTGCCATAAGGCAAAAGTGATAACTAAGTGGCTCGGGGACCAAAACGTTGACATTTTGGGTCCATGGCCTGGAAACTCCCCAGATCTTAATCCCATTGAGAACTTGTGGTCAATCCTCAAGAGGCGGGTGGACAAACAAAAACCCACTAATTCTGACAAACTCCAAGAAGTGATTATGAAAGAATGGGTTGCTATCAGTCAGGAATTGGCCCAGAAGTTGATTGAGAGCATGCCCAGTCGAATTGCAGAGGTCCTGAAAAAGAAGGGCCAACACTGCAAATACTGACTCTTTGCATAAATGTCATGTAATTGTCGATAAAAGCCTTTGAAACGTATGAAGTGCGTGTAATTATATTTCACTACATCACAGAAACAACTGAAACAAAGATCTAAAAGCAGTTTAGCAGCAAACTTGGTGAAAACTAATATTTGTATCATTCTCATAAATTTTTGGCCACAACTGTATGTGTTTGGCGGGCCGCAATTGCGGATCCGCATAACACGGATACCGGCCTATTGCGGACAAGAATAGGACATGATCTATCTTTTTTGCGGGGCCACGGAACGGATCTACGGATGCGGACAGCACATTGTGTGCTGTCCGCATCTTTTGCAGCCCTATTGAAATGAATGGGTCCGTACCTGTTCCGCAAAATTGCAGAATGGATGCGGAGCCAAAAATACGGTCATGTGAATGTACCCTAATTATCAGTGTGACCAATGTCAAACTGCAAGACACAGTTTTTACCAGTTTTCTGTGCAAAAAAAAAAATCACTGCCAGCCTCTAGGTGTCTCCCTTCTGTACCACCTCTGCACTGCAGGTCTACTGTGTAAAGATCCCCCGCTATACACTGCTTCCTGATCGTCCTTCGGCAGCACAGATTTACAACTTGGCAGAAGATATAACAGTATAAAGGGTTAATGAAACACGTGACCATATAAGCGCCTCCTTAGCAACAGACAGACGAGTTTTTTTCTTTCTGCAACAAGTGCCGAAGGGATCAGTAAGATTTACAGCAGGTTATAGGTGAGCACACGGAGTTATTGCCTGAGCGGCGGCGGCGGCAGTGGATGGGCCGTGGGCAGAGCTCAAGCTCATCCGGCCTCCCCGTGAATAGCGGGCTGAAGCGGAGGAGGAGGCAGCTGCTGGGTGACGTCATACATGCGACGCGGACGCCGCCAAACAGCTGGAGATTTAAAAGACTCCGTTTCCACCTTTGTCCTTGTAGATATTACTGCGCACGCTCCAAACGGTGAGCCCTCCTGTCACTAGGGTTGCCATCCGGCTGGTATCTCACTGGCAAGGCTGGCATTTTAGTGGCCGTGCCAGAATTATTATTATTTTTTCTACAAGGCCTGTTACTAACGAGCGCTTCCATTGTGGAGCGCTCATTAGTACAGCCTCCTACCCCCACAGAACTGTCGCTGCTGACTGGAGGACAGGACCTGTGAGACGTCATCACGCAGGAGCGTCGGTCCTGTCCTCCAGTCAGCAGGGGGCGCTCACCACAGCGCGAGCAAATGGAGGAGGTGAGTGCTTTTATTTTAATTTTAATTTTTGCAAACGCTGAGAAGGCACTAATGGGGGCATTATTCCTTCTGGGGGGCATTAATTCTAGGGTGCACTAAAGGGAGCATTAATATTACTGAGGGGCATTATTAATGCTGGGGGATGCTAATGGGGGCATTATTAATTATAGGGGCATTATTAGTTCTGGGGGTGCTAATGAAGGCATTAATATTATTGTGAGCCACAATATGACAGCACCCTGTGTTAAAGGGTTTCTACCACCAGAAATACTGTTATGTAGCTGACTGACATAAGCGATACGCCAATGTCAGCACTACATAACAGTATGTTTCTAACATTACTTCCTGCAGCCGTTTTTGTAAAAAAAAAAGCACTTTTATTATATGCTAATGAGCCTCTAGGTGCTATGTGGGCGTAAAATCAGCACCTAGAGGCTCCGTCCACTCACCCATTATCCCTCCCAGGTCCCCTGTTCTGCCCGCCCAGCTCCTCTTGATTGATGGCACGGTCCACCGCATCGTTGACGAAATCCCGCGCCTGCGCCGTTCACTTCTGTCTTCGGCGCAGGCGCAGTGAGTGAAGGCCGCTCTCCTGATGCCGGATTCCTCACTGCGCCTGCGCCGACTACGTCACAGTGAGGAAGCCGGCACCAGGAGAGCGGCCTTCACTCACTGCGCCTGCGCTGAAGACAGAAGTGAACGGCGCAGGCGCGGGATTTCGTCAACGATGCAGTGGACCGTGGCATCAATCAAGAGGAGCGGGTCTGGCAGAACAGGGGACCTGGGTGAGTGGACGGAGCCTCTAGGTGCTGATTTTACGCCCACATAGCACCTAGAGGCTCATTAGCATATAATAAAAGTGCTTTTTATATTAAAACGGCTGCAGGAAGTAATGTTAGAAACGCACTTTATGTAGTGCTGACATTGGCGCATCGCTATATCAGTCAGCTACATAACGGTATTTCTGGTGGTAGAAGCCCTTTAAGCCATGCCCCCACAACCACACCCATTTTGGGGTGTGGCTTAACTTGGCTGGTATTTTTTGTTGGGAAAGGTGGCAACCCTACCTGTCACCCAGCTTTTCGACTGAATGTTTTATGGTCCTTAGGGCGGGTTCACATCAGTGTTATGGAGTCCGTTATGGCTTTCTGTTATAACATGGTTATAACGGAAAATAAAGGAATCCATAAGACGGAAGTCAAAATGGAAGCTTTTAAGAGGCATTTTGTTTTCATTCGTCATAATAGAAGTCTATGGGAATCGTAACGGATCCGCCTGGTTCCCGTTATGCAAGACTGAAAACAAAGTCCTGTCGACAGGACTTTTTTTTTTTTTTGTCCGTTCTGCATAACGGAAACGGGACGGGTCCATTATGATTCCCATAGACTTCTATTATAACGGAAAGCAAAACGGAATGCCTTTTTAAAGGCTTCCGTTTTGCATTCCGTCATAATACAAGTCTATGGGCAGCATAACGGATCCGTCCCGTTTCCGTTATGCAGGACTGGACACCTGCATAATGGATTCGTTCTGCTGCCCATAGACTTGTATTATGAAGAATCAAAACTGAATGCCTCTCAACCCTTTCACGCCCGATTACATACATGTACGTCATCGGGCGGGGGTTTAAAGATGGCGCCCGCTCCTGAGCGGTGCGGGCACAATAGCCGGGGGTGGCCGCCTGCTTCTTATAGCAGACACCCGCGGCTCATGTCCGCAACCTGCAGTAATGCCGATTGCGGACATTTAACCCCTCAGATGCCGTGGTCAATCCTGACGGCATCTGAGCGCGCTGAAAACCGAAAGCGCGGCGCTTTCGGTTTTGCTCCTGCTCCCCGTGTAGCAATCGGAGGACCGGAGCTTGTGTGCAGCAGCCCCTGTCTTTGTGAATGACTGACAGGAGGCTGCTGCATAGTAGGCCTGCACGATATATCGCCAAAGCAATCGTATCGCGATAATCGACGATTGCGATTTGGCCTACCCAAAAATGCTGCGATTACCTACAATGATACACGGCCGCCGCACAGCGCGGTTGGCGGGTGTATCAACAGAGGGAGGCGGGGCTGGGGGCCGGCATCTGGATTAGGAATGACAGCGGCGACCGATGCAGTCCCTGTATTGTAAGGCCTCTTTCACACGGGCGAGATTTCCACGCGGGTGCAATGCGTGAGGTGAACGCATCTGGACCCATTCACTTCAATGGGGCTGTGCACATGAGTGGTGATTTTCCCACATCACTTGTGTATTGCGTGAAAATCGCAGCATGCTCTATATTGTGCGTTTTTCACGCAATGCAGGCCCCATAAAAGTGAATGGGGCTGCGTGAAAATCGCAATCCAGTGCGGATGCGGTGCGATTTTCACTCATGTTTTCTAGGGGATGATCGGGATGGGGACCCGATCATTATTATTTTACATGGTTATAAGGGACAATAATAGCATTCTTAAAGGGTTTCTATCACTTCGTATGACATAATTAGCTGTCAGACACTAGCGATCCGCTAGTATCTGCTCTGGCCAACCATCCTAATATAAGAGCTTTTTGGGCAGCCGTTTTGCTAAAAAAATAACTTTTATAAATATGCTAATGAGCCTCTAGGTGCTATGTGGGCGTCATTAGCAACTAGAGGCTCCGTCTACCTTCATACACAGCCACCGCCCAGCGCGTCCCTCCAGCCCGCCCATCTCCTGCTGAATGCGATCCTCCGTGTGACGCAGCGGACGAATTCTCGCGCATGCGCCGTGCGCGGCTGTATTCGGCGCATGCGCAGTGAATGTCTGACCGCTTCCCTGCTCAGACATCTCCACTGCGCCTGTTCCTTGGAGCACTATGACGTCATCGGCGCAGGCGCAGTGGAGATGTCTGAGCAGGGAAGCGGTCAGACATTCACTGCGCATGCGCCGAATACAGCCGCGCACTGCGCATGCGCGAGAATTCGTCTGCTGCGTCACACGGAGGATCGCATTCAGCAGGAGATGGGCGGGCTGGAGGGACGCGCTGGGCGGTGGCTGTGTATGAAGGTAGACGGAGCCTCTAGGTGCTAATGACGCCCACATAGCACCTAGAGGCTCATTAGCATATTTATAAAAGTTTTTTTTTTAGCAAAACGGCTGCCCCAAAAGCTGCTATATTAGGATGGTTGGCCAGAGCAGACACTAGCGGATCGCTAGTGTCTGACAGCTAATTATGTCATACGAAGTGATAGAAACCCTTTAATACAGAATGCTAAGTAAAATAGGGATGGAGGGGTTAAAAAAAATAAAAAAATAATTTAACTCGCCTCATCCACTTGTTCGCGCAGCCCGGCTTCTTCTTTGAGGACCTTGGAGGAAAAGGACCTGAGGTGACGTCACTGCGCTCATCACATGGTCCATCACCATGTGAAGAGGTTCGGGTCTGGGTACCAAACATGCCGATTTTTCTCAGGCACGTGCAAAACGCATTAAAACGCTTTGCACTCGCGGGAAAAAATCTCGCAACGCACCCGCAACTTTTCCCGCACGTCACCCGCAACGCCCGTGTGAACCCAGCCTAATGCATCGGCCCCGCTCACTGTTGTATAATCCTATCTAACCTGTAGGCATTGTTAAAATATAATAATGTGTAATTCAGCTGTATTACTTACAACAAGTTCCGTAGGAGGCAGGCCGGGAGGGTGGGCGGTGCATTACTGACTACGTCATACACCTGCGCCGCCCACTATATGAATGGAGCAGGCTACGGAATTTAGTTGCAAGTAATACAGCTGGATTACACATGATTATTATATTTTAACAATGCCTACAGGTTAGATAAGATTATACAATAGTGAGCGGGGCTGGCACTGGGACAGGGACTGCACTGCACTGATCCCCGCTGTCATTCCTAATCCAGATGCCGGCCCCTAGCCCCTGTATTGGGGGTCATTCACACTACAGGGACACTGTTATGGGGGGGATCTTTGGATGGCACATAGCATGAGATGCTATATATGTGTCCTCCACAGATCCCGCCCCCATAGCAGTGTCCTCCACAGATCCCGCCCCCATAGCAGTGTCCTCCACAGATCCCGCCCCCATAGCAGTGTCCTCCACAGATCCCGCCCCCATAGCAGTGTCCTCCACAGATCCCGCCCCCATAGCAGTGTCCTCCACAGATCCCGCCCCCATAGCAGTGTCCTCCACAGATCCCGCCCCCATAGCAGTGTCCTCCACAGATCCCGCCCCCATAGCAGTTTCCTCCACAGATCCCGCCCCCATAGCAGTGTCCTCCACAGATCCCGCCCCCATAGCAGTGTCCTCCACAGATCCCGCCCCCATAGCAGTGTCCTCCACAGATCCCGCCCCCATAGCAGTGTCCTCCACAGATCCCGCCCCCATAGCAGTGTCCTCCACAGATCCCGCCCCCATAGCAGTGTCCTCCACAGATCCCGCCCCCATAGCAGTGTCCTCCACAGATCCCGCCCCCATAGCAGTGTCCTCCACAGATCCCGCCCCCATAGCAGTGTCCTCCACAGATCCCGCCCCCATAGCAGTGTCCTCCACAGATCCCGCCCCCATAGCAGTGTCCTCCACAGATCCCGCCCCCATAGCAGTGTCCTCCACAGATCCCGCCCCCATAGCAGTGTCCTCCACAGATCCCGCCCCCATAGCAGTGTCCTCCACAGATCCCGCCCCCATAGCAGTGTCCTCCACAGATCCCGCCCCCATAGCAGTGTCCTCCACAGATCCCGCCCCCATAGCAGTGTCCTCCACAGATCCCGCCCCCATAGCAGTGTCCTCCACAGATCCCGCCCCCATAGCAGTGTCCTCCACAGATCCCGCCCCCATAGCAGTGTCCTCCACAGAAACCGCCCCCATAGCAGTGTCCTCCACAGATCCCGCCCCCATAGCAGTGCCATCTACAGACCCCCCCCCCCATAACAGTGCCATCCACAGCAAATAGACCTCTAGCACAATTCCCTTAAAATATCGCATTGCATATCGTTATCGCAATTTTTAGGGCCCTAATCGCAATCGCACAAAATTCCCATATCGTGCAGCCCTACTGCATAGTATTTCCTATGGGGACGGAGCGGCAGTCCGGGGGCACAAGTGAACTAGCGGCAGGACGGATCTGACAGGCTGTTCACCCGCCGGAACAGCCTGCCGGACTTCCCTGCCGCTAGTGTCATCCACAGATCCTCCACCCCCCCCCATAGCAGGGTCATCCACAGATTCTCCCCCCCATAGAAGTGTCATCCACAGATCCCCCATAGCAGTGCCATCCAGAGATCCCCCCCCATAACAGTGCCATCCAGAGATCCCCCCCCCATAACAGTGCCATCCAGAGACCCCCCACCCATAACAGTGCCATCCAGAGACCCCCCCCATAACAGTGCCATCCAGAGATCCCCCCCCCATAACAGTGGCATCCAGAGATCCCCCCCCATAACAGTGGCATCCAGAGATCCCCCCCCCCATAACAGTGGCATCCAGAGCCCCCCCCCCCCCCATAACAGTGGCATCCAGAGATCCCCCCCCCCATAACAGTGGCATCCAGAGATCCCCCCCCCCCATAACAGTGGCATCCAGAGATCCCCCCCATAACAGTGGCATCCAGAGATCCCCCCCCCATAACAGTGGCATCCAGAGATCCCCCCCCCATAACAGTGGCATCCAGAGATCCCCCCCCCATAACAGTGGCATCCAGAGATCCCCCCCCCCATAACAGTGGCATCCAGAGATCCCCCCCCCATAACAGTGGCATCCAGAGATCCCCCCCCCATAACAGTGGCATCCAGAGATCCCCCCCCATAACAGTGGCATCCAGAGATCCCCCCCCATAACAGTGGCATCCAGAGATCCCCCCCCCATAACAGTGGCATCCAGAGATCCCCCCCCCATAACAGTGGCATCCAGAGATCCCCCCCCTATAACAGTGGCATCCAGAGATCCCCCCCCCATAACAGTGGCATCCAGAGATTCCCCCCCCAATAACAGTGCCATTCAGAGATTCCCCCCCAATAACAGTGCCATTCAGAGATTCCCCCCCCAATAACAGTGCCATTCAGAGATTCCCCCCCATAACAGTGCCATTCAGAGATTCCCCCCCATAACAGTGCCATTCAGAGATCCCCCCCCCATAACAGTGCCATCCAGAGATCCCCCCCCCCCATAACAGTGCCATTCAGAGATCCCCCCCATTCAAGTGAATGGGTCCGCTTACGGTGGGCACATGGTCAGTGCCTGTGCATTGCATACCGCAATTTGCGACCCACACTACTGGTACAGGCCAACAACGGCTGTGTGTATGAGGCCTAAGTGTTCCCCACTTATGCACCATGTGCGGGAAGACGGGTAAACATAAAAGGCATCAATACCAAACCACAAGCTCCTATCTTTGTGTTCTACCGCACATTTGCTAAATATAATAATTTATGTAATTATTACTGGAATATTTGAAAATATAAAATTTCATAAAGACCACCAAGTGGATAATATAATAAGCTGGCCTGGTCATTGGTCTCCACATTTGATTACACTGCCTGCTCTCCTGTCTTGAAACCCTCTGAGGATGGACTACGACCATCCTCATCGCCACCACTCCCACCTTCCCTTCCCCCGAGTATCCCCTGCGGGCCAGCATGCTACATCTGATCTGCAAAGAGAATATGAGAGCAGGAGGAGCTGAAACAGTGTTGTGGGAAAAGATTTATTGTAACTTGTGTTTATTTAAATCCCCGATCTTCCTATGCTTAAGAGTCCAGTAGGAGGTCCTATCAGTGCAATAGAGAGTTGCTGGCCATTAAGTTGGCCTTTGAGGAATGGCATCATTGGTTAGAAGGAGTGATTCATCCTATTACTGTATTTACCGATCATAAAAATCTGGGCTACCTGGAGTCTGCTAAATGTTTGAACCCAAGGCAGGCCAGATGGTCTTTGTTTTTTACCAGATTTAATTTCATTGTCACTTTTCGCCTTGGGGTCAAGAATGTCAAGGCGGATGCCTTGTCGCGTAGCTTCCCTGAGGAGGGGGTGATACTGCGGATCCTGGTCCGATTTTGGCTGATGGGGTGGTTGTATCCGCCCTCTATCCTGAACTAGAGGTGGAGGTGTTGGAAGTTCAGGGAGAGGCACCTGATTCCTGTCCCCCAGGGAGGTTGTTTGTTCCTTCTGAGCTTCGTCACAAGGTGTTTAAGGAACATCATGATACTGTACTTGCTGGACACCCTGGGAGCAGATCCACTGTTGATCTTATTTCTCGGAGATTCTGGTGGCTGGGTTTACGTAAGAGTGTTGAGTGCTATGTGGCAGCTTGTGAGACCTGTGCACGTGCCCAGGTGACTCATACTCGGCCCTCAGGATCTCTTCTTCCTTTGTCCATCCCATCCCGTCCCTGGACACACTTGTCCATTGCCTTAATCACTGATTTGCCCAGTTCTTCGGGGATGACGGTGAATTTGGTGGTGGTCGACCGCTTCAGTAAGATGGCACACTTCATTCCATTTTCTGGTTTACCCAATGCCAAAACTCTGGCTCGGACAATTGTTAACATTGTGAAATTACACGGCATTCCCTCTGATGTGGTGTCTGATAGAGGGACTCAATTTGTGTCCAGATTCTGGAAGGCTTTCTGTACTCGCCTGGGGATTCGTTTGTCCTTCTCTTTGGCTTTTCACCCTCATTCGAACGGACAAAGTGAGCGCACTAACCAGAATCTGGAGACATATTTGAGGTGTTTTGTTGCTGAGAATCAGGAGGATTAGTCCTCAGTTTTGTCTTTGGCTGAATTTGCTTTGAATAACCGTCGTCAGGAGTCCACTGATAAGTCACCATTGTTTGGTGCATATGGGTTTCATCTTCAGTTTGGTACGTTCTCTGGGAATAGTTCCTCTGGCATACCTGATGAGGAGAGATTTGCTTCTTCCTTATCTATCTGGCGGAAAATTCTAATCAATTTAAAAAAGATGGGCGATGGGTATAAACATATGGCTGACAAGAAACGTATGTCTGGTCCGGACCTGAATGTGGGTGATTTGGTGTGGTTGTCCGATAAGAACATTAAGTTGAAGGTACCATCCTGGAAGTTAGGTCCAAGATTTAATGGTCCATACAAGATCTCGGCCATTATTAATCTGGTTTCTTTTCGCCTTGATCTTCCGCAAGCTTGGAAGATCCATAATGTCTTCCATAAATCTTTGTTAAAGAGTTATGTGGAACCTGCTGTACCATCTTCCTTGCCACCTCCACCTGTCTTGGTTGACGAGAATCTGGAGTTTTAAATTTCCATAGTTGTTGACTCTCATGTCCTTCGGGGTTCCCTTCAATACCTCGTTCATTGGAAGGGTTACAGTCCGGAGGAGAGAGTGTTCCCGGCGACTGATGTGAATGCCAGTCTGCTTCTGAAGGCCTTTCACAGAGCCCACCCTGATAAAGTTGGTCCTGAGTGCACCAAGGTCACCCGTAGAGGGGGGGGGGGGGGGAAGGGGGGTACTGTCACCGCCGGCCTTGGGAGAGATTTTAGAAGTTCAAATAGACGGAAGACTCAGGAGTCTATTTGACAGATCTCTCTTGTTTTCTTTGTTAATGACAGGTTTCAACCCCTTCGCAGATGCTTCTCTTTATATGTTCCGCCTCTCATTTGTTTCCCTGCGGCTGATAGCTCTTCTGTGGAGTGCTTTGCTTGCGTGGTGGTTCTCCTTTTCCTGTTACATCTTAAGCTAAGTCCTTTCTGTTTTCTTGGTGTGTCTGTCCTGACTAGGCCTCAGGGAGACACTGGCTCCTTCAGTTTGGAAGAAGCCGGTTGCCTCTTTCCCTGTTCCCTAAGCTGAGGGTTTGGTGCAGTGTTTCAGCAGTCTCAGGTTTCTCTGCATTTCTACCATTGAGATTTGCACATGTTGTTAGCAGCTTAGGGAGAGTATCAGGGAATGCTAGGAGGTGACTTTTATTCCCTAGGTTTGGGGCCTAGTCTGTTTAGTTGTGGTTCCCTTTGGTTGTCTTTCCTTCCCCGTACTTCCTGTGACACCTGCAAAAAAAAAATAGAACATCTCCTATTCTTGTCCGTTTTAGGCATTGTTACAATGGATCCGCCAAAAAAACGGATGGCATACGGATGGCATCCGCATTTTGCGGACCGCAGAACACATACGGTCGCGTGCATGTAGTCTAATACTGTACAGAGATCTGTCTGCGTACAGCATCAGAATGTATGGGCTCCAATAAGCTGAAGTAAGTTATTTTTTTTATTTATTTTTTGCAAAGTCATGCGTGACTTCGTTGCATAACTTCAGTAGTTGATTTTTAAAGTGGAAAACAACTTTAAAACTTGAAACCGAACTCAGCTTTGGTTCTGAGGTACAGTATTGTCATGTATTATTATATTAAGTCAGATTTTTTAAAAATCAATCATGGCATAACCTCTTTAACCCCTTAAGGACTTAGGACGTACCGGTACGCCATGTTTGCCGAGTCCTTAAGGACCCAGGGCGTACCGGTACGTCCTAAGTTTAAAGTTACATTGCGGCGGGGGTTAATCGGAACAGGATGTCTGCTGAAATCATTCAGCGGGCATCCTGTCACAAATGCAATTGTAACAGAAAAACTGCAGCACTCTCCAGCCTTGATCCTTAATGCTTTATTTCACCAACAAATGCGACGTTTCGATCAGTGTGATCTTTCTCAAGCAATCTAACAATGTGAACTAAAAAGCGGATACATATACCCTACAAAGTTGGTCACTTGACCTAATCAATTATGTAAATACATCATTAACAAAGACTGTGAGTACCACCCCTTTCTCTGTTCATCTTGCAGCAAGGTTAACTTAATGTGTCTTTCTAAAACCTCATACAGTGTGTATACATCAAAAAATCATAAATATCGTTCCATCAACTTACTGAGATGCAGGGTGTGAACTGGGGAATGTTGTCACTGCGGTAACTTCTGTTACTTCAACCTTATGCGAGGCCGATCTCCTCGCTTCACTCGGCGTTCCTCCATGTCAAATGCGCTTGCGCGTCTGCCTCATGACGTCAGCCTCAGGACGCTCAACAGTCGCCCAGGAGACCAGACGCTTCCCATCCACGTCTCCGCTAGGTTAAAACGCACATGCGCGCCCGACCCCAGTGGCGACAGGACCCGGCGCCAAGTCTCCCGTCACTGTGTAACGCCCCTTCAGCCGTTGCCATGGTATCCTAACACATTGTATCGTCGTCTATACAGAGTGTAAACGCCAGACTTCTATGTTGTCATATGTGTGTGTTCTCCATATTCTACCCATAACGTGGGGCAAAATCGGTCTATAGTTAATATTACTGTGGGTTGATTAAACTTAGATGTTTACTTATATGACCTTTAACCAAAAAGTTATGAATGGCTACATGTACCAGGTGTCCATTACTCGCCCAAAACTCGGGATTAGAGTACCCAGTCACTAGTTTGAGTTTAGCCTCATGGTAATTGATTTGGGGTCCAAAAACTCATACAAGTAGGGCGGCACCATTCAAATCAGATCACTGAGTGAGAATCACTTCCGTCCTAGAATATGCCAGCACCTACCCTCATCAGACAATCCTGATGGTCACAATGGTAACACGTCTCCCCCTCTCACGGGGTTGATAGATGCAGCCATGGACCATCCGAAACAATTCTAGGGGGGGCATACCCTCCAATCTGGAGGGACGTCAGTCCCATATATCCAACCTATCTAGTCAGATAATAGGCACTCCCGTCTCCGGGTATACATCTATAATTCTGACCACTAGGTCATATCATACAATTCAACCCCCCTCCACTGTATATACATATATACCATACAGTTGCTCCACAAGGGCCATGTATCTCATTCTCCCATATATATGGAGCAAGTAGTGGAAACCATATGTTATAGTCCAGTGTAACTTAAATAGATCCAAAAAATGTTGGATCTATTTAAGTTACACTGGACTATAACATATGGTTTCCACTACTTGCTCCCTATATATGGGAGAATGAGATACATGGCCCTTGTGGAGCAACTGTATGGTATATATGTATATACAGTGGAGGGGGGTTGAATTGTATGATATGACCTAGTGGTCAGAATTATAGATGTATACCCGGAGACGGGAGTGCCTATTATCTGACTAGATAGGTTGGATATATGGGCAGGGCCGGATTAACGTAGGGGCTGATGGAGCTGCAGCTCCAGGCCCCTACCATAAAATAGGCCCATCTGCCAGCCAAAAGGCCGTCGGAGGGTTAAAAGTCCTCTGTTGTACACAGCGCAGCGTCACATAGCACACAGACAATGCAGAGACGCTCACCTCACGCTGGCAGCAGGGAGCCTGAGGGCGGGACTCGGGAGGAGAGTAATATGATCCTAGAGTGGAAGCTGCTTCTGCCAGCCCCTCCCCTCCCCGCCCACCAACCAATCAGAGCTGAGGCGAGGCAAGCACTTCACAGGTCCTGTAAGGGAATTGCACAGTGTAAAGTGTAGTTCCCAGGTTAGAACAGTGCATCTGCCAGGACCTGTGATGACATCATCTTCAACATCACAGGTCCTGCAGAATCTAGCAAAGGAACAGCACCAAAAATGCTGTAGTTCCTAGGTTTGAAAGGTACATCTGCCAGGACCTTTGATGACATCATCACAGGTCCTTCAACCCCTAACAGCAAGTATTAGAAGTTCACAATCAGCTCTGCATTGATCCATACAGACTGGAGTGGAATGGTAAGAGGAGGTCCTCCACTTCTCATCATTTCCCCCCCCCCCCCCTCGATGCCCTGTTTTTACTCCATGCTCACTCATGTATAATACTTCAGACAGGTACAGTGACCACTACCTCATGTACTTCACACACACAGTGACTATAATGCATAACTGACCACATATTTCTATAAACACTGCATCTACAGTATTATACCTTGTATGCCTCACATCTATATGTATATACACACACACACATACACACACACACTCCATATATTAAACAGTATTATAGATGCAATATGTACAGATATATAATATATATTGCAGTGTACTGATATGTGAGGTACAAGGTATAATATATGCAGTGTGTATAGATATATTGTATATACAGCAGTGTACTGATATGTTAGGTACGAGGTATAATAGATGGTGTGTACAGGTATATTGTATATACAGTATTGGATTGATATGTGAGGTACGAGCTGTAATTTATACCTCATATATCAGTACACTGCTGTATATACTATATACCTGAACACACTGCATATATTATACCACGTTCCTCACATATCAGTACACTGCTGTATACACTATACATCTGTACACACTGTATCTATTATACCGCGTACCTCACATAACTGTACACTGCTGTATATAATATACATCTGCATCTATTATACCTCGTTTGTGTGCCAGGCCTGTTTTGTAATCCCAATCCGGCCCTGATGGCATAAATTATAAAACAGCAGCGAACATAGTTCATGGAACAAAGAGAGAGGCCTGGAATGGGTAGTGGGAGGGGCTATAAAATGGGAATGGGGGCCCAATTTAGATTCTTGCTATGGGGCCCAGTGATTTGTATGTACGCCTTTGACAGGAGCAGAGAGATAAGAGAAGTGACAGATGACACAGAGTTTAGATTACAGGTTGAATTAACCCTTTAGGATCAAATTGGCTTCTCAGGAGATATAAATGTTAAAGGCATCTCATTCAGTAGCTATATAACTAAGGGTGGGTTCACATCTCCTTTATGGATTCCGTTAAGTGGGGACTGTGGGGACTATTTTATTATCAGCCAGTGACTGTGTTACTGTAATACTGTTATCAGTTCAGCACATAGTTTTCCCTGTGCATTCACATTTCACTTCACTTGGTCCGTTGTACTACTGTCAGTGTCAGACTGTTGTCACTGTGGGTAACAATGCACAGCAGACAACAATGCACACCGCAGTGACCGCTCCTGACTCCTGTCCTGAGTCCTCCTGTCCGGCGTCAGCCTCAGCTTCCCTTCACTATCACTATAATCAATCACTCTTCCTGATCCGGACTCACTCATTAGAGAGCTGAAGAGCCGACTGAGTCAGCAGCAGCAAGTGAATCGAATGGATAGCATCTGCGCATGCGCACCGGCACCTAGAGTCTTCGGTTCACTTGCGAGTCAGCTCAGCAGTCAGTGACTCAGCAAGTGAACCGAAGATCCGATTCATGAATCGGTTCATTTGAATGAGCTGATTCAAATGAACCGATTCATCTGAAAGATCCGAACTTCCTATCACTACTGAGGTCATATCCGGCGGGCCGCGGCATTACAGGAACAGCACCAGCTGCTCTGACGTCCTGCCGCCGGATATACGTCACAGGATATCCGGCGGCAGGACGTCAGAGCAGCTGGTGCAGTTCCTGTAATGCCGGCCCGCCGGATATGACCTCAGTGCGCCCGCGGTTATCCCTCCTGCACGCTGCGCTGTGTACAACCTACTCAGCAGTTTCGACCAGCACATGGCCCACAGCGCTCAGCCACACCAGCCCGTGAGACAGCAGGAGCTTCTGGAGCAGGGCAGGTATCAGATAAACTCATCCAGTTGGAAGGGAGGGCAATCATAGTGCTGTTAGGATTTATGGACACAGCTCTCAGCATGCTTAGCCAGCCTTCTATCTGGCTGTGCTTCTTGAGAGTCACAGTCCACAGGCTGTTTCTGAGCCTGTGGACTGTGACTCTCAAGAAGCACAGCCAGATAGAAGGCTGGCTAAGCATGCTGAGAGCGGTGTCCATAAATCATAACAGCACTATGAAAATTACTGACTGGCTAAGCATGCTGAGAGCTCAGTCTCTATAACATAACACATAAAGAAATTACTGTTTCTAGCTGCTAGTCCACAGTCCACAGTCCACAGCAGCTAGAAACAGTAATTTCTTTAAAGGGATTCTGTCACCAGGTTTGACCCCTGTCAGCTAAAAATATGCTGATGTTCAGGGCGTCTTCACAATTCCTAATGTGGGCTTATAAATGTCATCTGTGGGCTTATTTAGCTAAAAAACAGCTTTTACTAACCTGTCAGTCAAACAAATAAGGTGCCCAAGGGGATGTTAATGGGTGCAAGATGCCCGCCGCACCCACCGCCGTTCGTGCCCAGCGCCGCCTTTCTGGACTTCTGCACCGCCTCCTAATCCTCTGTGCCGCCTCTCGCTCTCCCTCCCCCCTCCTTCTGCTGTAAGATCTCGCGCTTGCGCACAGGGCTCTGCCTGATGCGCCCGTGCAGACTTCTCCATTTGGCTTCTTACAGCGAAGTGCACATGCGCCGGCACTTCGCTCAACCCCTGTATGCGCGAGATCTTACAGCAGGAAGAGGGGGGAGGGAGGGAGAGCGAGAGGCGGCACAGAGGATTAGGAGGCGGCGCAGAAGTCCGGAAAGGCGGCGCTGGGCACGAACGGCGGCGGGTGCGGCCGGCACCTTGCATCCATTAACATCCCCTTGGGCACCTTATTTGTTTGACTGACAGGTTAGTAAAAGCTGTTTTTTAGCTAAATAAGCCCACAGATGACATTTATAAGCCCACATTAGGAATCGTGCAGACGCCCTGAACATCAGCATATTTTTAGCTGACAGGGGTCAAACCTGGTGACAGAATCCCTTTAATGTGTTATGTTATTTAGACACAGCTCTCAGCATGCTTAGCCAGCCTTCTATCTGACTGGCTAAGCGTGCTGAGTGCTGTGTCCATAAATCATAACACAGCTCTATGAAAATTACTGTTTCTAGCTGCTGTTGTCCACAGTCCACAGCAGCTAGAAAACAGTAATCTTCGTAGTCATGTTAAATGATCACTATAGTGTCAGGAAAACAAAGCGGTTTTCCTGACACTATAGTGCCCTGAGGGTGCCCCCACCCTCAGGGTCCCCCTCCCGTGGTCCCCCTCCATGTTGCCAAGATAGACGCCAAATGAAGGGGTAGTTGCAGGAACAAAATACTTTAATGGTATCGATAAAATATATATGTAATTAAGACACTGAGTGCAGTTCCATAAAAAGGCCCAGCAAAATCCTCAGCACCAGGCCCATGATGCTCTTAATCCGGCCCTGTATATGGGACTGACGTCCCTCCAGATTGGAGGGTATGCCCCCCCTAGAATTGTTTCGGATGGTCCATGGCTGCATCTATCAACCCCGTGAGAGGGGGAGACGTGTTACCATTGTGACCATCAGGATTGTCTGATGAGGGTAGGTGCTGGCATATTCTAGGACGGAAGTGATTCTCACTCAGTGATCTGATTTGAATGGTGCCGCCCTACTTGTATGAGTTTTTGGACCCCAAATCAATTACCATGAGGCTAAACTCAAACTAGTGACTGGGTACTCTAATCCCGAGTTTTGGGCGAGTAATAGACACCTGGTACATGTAGCCATTCATAACTTTTTGGTTAAAGGTCATATAAGTAAACATCTAAGTTTAATCAACCCACAGTAATATTAACTATAGACCGATTTTGCCCCACGTTATGGGTAGAATATGGAGAACACACACATATGACAACATAGAAGTCTGGCGTTTACACTCTTTATAGACGACGATACAATGTGTTAGGATACCATGGCAACGGCTGAAGGGGCGTTACACAGTGACGGGAGACTTGGCGCCGGGTCCTGTCGCCACTGGGGTCGGGCGCGCATGTGCGTTTTAACCTAGCGGAGACGTGGATGGGAAGCGTCTGGTCTCCTGGGCGACTGTTGAGCGTCCTGAGGCTGACGTCATGAGGCAGACGCGCAAGCGCATTTGACATGGAGGAACGCCGAGTGAAGTGAGGAGATCGGCCTCGCATAAGGTTGAAGTAACAGAAGTTACCGCAGTGACAACATTCCCCAGTTCACACCCTGCATCTCAGTAAGTTGATGGAACGATATTTATGATTTTTTGATGTATACACACTGTATGAGGTTTTAGAAAGACACATTAAGTTAACCTTGCTGCAAGATGAACAGAGAAAGGGGTGGTACTCACAGTCTTTGTTAATGATGTATTTACATAATTGATTAGGTCAAGTGACCAACTTTGTAGGGTATATGTATCCGCTTTTTAGTTCACATTGTTAGATTGCTTGAGAAAGATCACACTGATCGAAACGTCGCATTTGTTGGTGAAATAAAGCATTAAGGATCAAGGCTGGAGAGTGCTGCAGTTTTTCTGTTACAATTGCATCTGGATTTGGGGAAGCTGAGGACTGGCTTCTGACACAGCGAGCACCACCACAGTAAGGAACAATCTATATTTTTCGTAGTGCTGCTACACATTTTTTCTTTTTATTGCCATCCTGTCACAAAGCCACCATCTGGTCTCCATACGGCTGTAGGGGGGACCCGATGGCATGGAAGGCAGCGCAATGCCTTCCTTGGGCATCTGCGCTGCCTTCCGGTGACAAGCCTGTGAGATCCAGCCCCCTGGATCTCACAGGCCGGAAGCTGTATGAGTAATACACACTGTATTAGGGCTCTTTCACACCTGCGTTCTTTTCTTCCGGCATAGAGTTCCGTCGTCGGGGCTCTATGCCGGAAGAATCCTGATCAGTTTTATCCTAATGCATTCTGAATGGAGAGAAATCCGTTCAGGATGCATCAGGATGTCTTCAGTTCCGGACCGGAACGTTTTTTGGCCGGAGAAAATACTGCAGCATGCTGCGCTTTTTGCTCCGGCCAAAAATCCTGAACACTTGCCGCAAGGCCGGATCCGGAATTAATACCCATTGAAAAGCATTAATCCGGATCCGGCCTTAAGCTAAACGTCGTTTCGACGCATTGCCGGATCCGACGTTTAGATTTTTCTGAATGGTTACCATGGCTGCAAGGACGCTAAAGTCCTGGCAGCCTTGGTAAAGTGTAGTGGGGAGCGGGGGAGCAGCATACTTACCGTCCGTGCAGCTCCCCGGGCGCTCCAGAGTGACGTCAGGGCGCCCCACGCTCATGGATGACGTGCCGCATGGATCACGTCATCCATGCGCATGGGGCTCTCTGACGTCATTCCTGAGCGCCCCGGGAGCCGCACGGACTGTAAGTATACTGCTCCCCCACTCCCCACTACTACTATGGCAACCAGGACTTTACTAGCGTCCTGGGTGCCATAGTAACACTGAACGCATTTTGAAGACGGATCCGTCTTCAAATGGTTTTAGTTCACTTGCGTTTTTCCGGATCCGGAGTGCACGACGGATCCGGACAACGCAAGTGTGAAAGAGCCCTTACTCATACAGCCAATGCATTCTAATACAGAAGTATTGGAATGCATTGTAAAAGGGATTAGACCCCCAAAAGTTGAAGTCCTAAAGTGGGACAAAAAATAAAGTTAAAAAAAAGTTTTCCCCCCCAAAAAATTACGTTTCAAGTAAAAATAAACAAAAACATCATTTTCCCCAAATAAAGTAAAAAAAATAGGGAATAGACATATTGGGTATCGCCGCGTCCGTATCGACCGGCTAAATAAACATATCACATGACCTAACCCCTCAGATAAACACCATAAAAAATAAAAACTGTGCTGAATAAACCTTTTTTTTTGTCACCTTACATCACAAAGTACAACAGCAAGCGATCAAAAAGGCGTGTGCCCACCAAAATAGTACCAATCTAACCGTCACCTCATCCCGCAAAAAATGAGCCCCTACGTCAGACAAAAATAAAAAAAACTATGGCTCAGAAGCTGTTATTGTGTAAAACTTACCCAATATGTATACTTTTTTTTATTTATGTAAGTTTTACACAATAACAGCTTTTTTAAAACAAAAAAAAATTGTTTTAGTGTCTCCATATTCTGAGCCATAGTTTTTTTTATTTTTTGGGCGATTGTCTGAGGTAGGGGCTCATTTTTGCGGGATGAGGTGACTGTTAGATTGGTACTATTTTGGTGGGCACACGCCTTTTTAATCGCTTGCTGTTGTACTTTATGTGATATGTAAGGTGACAAAAAAATGGTTTATTTAGCACAGTTTTTATTTTTTATTTTTTGCGGTGTTCATCTGAGTGGTTAGGTCATGTGATATGTTTATAGAGCCGATACGGACGCGGCGATACCCAATATGTCTACTTTTTTTATTTATGTATCGCCCCGTCCGTATTGACCCCTCAGATGAACACCGTAAATAAAAACTGTGCTAAATGAACCATTTTTTGTCACCTTACATCACAAAAAGTGTAATAGCAAGCGATCAAAAAGTCACACGCACCCCAAAATAGTGCCAATAAAACCGTCATCTCATCCCGCAAAAATCATACCCTACCCAAGGTAATCACCCAAAAACTGAAAAAAGTATGGCTCTCAGACTATGGAAACACTAAAACATGATTTTTTTGTTTCAAAAAAGAAATCCTTGTGTAAAAGTTACATAAATAAAAAAAAAAAAGTATACATATTAGGTATCACCGCATCCGTGACAACCTGGTCTATAAAAATATCACATGATCTAACCTGTCAGATGAATGTTGTAAATTACAAAAAATAAAAACTGCCAAAACAGCTATTTCTTGTTACCTTGCCTCACAAAAAGTGTAATATAGAGCAACCAAAAATCATATGTACCCTAAACTAGTACCAACAATACTGCCACCCTATCCCGTAGTTTCTAAAATGGGGTCACTTTTTTGCAGTTTCTACTCTAGGGGCGCATCAGGGGAGCTTCAAATCGGAGATGGTGTAAAAAAAAAAAAAAAAACAGTCCAGCAAAATCTGCCTTCCAAAAACCGTATGGCATTCCTTTCCTTCTGCGCCCTGCCGTGTGTCCGTACAGCAGTTTATGACCACATATGGGGTGTTTCTGTAAACTACAGAATCAGGGCCATAAATATTGAGTTTTGTTTGGTTAACCCTTGCTTTGTTAGGCTACTTTCACACTTGCGGCAGGACTGATCCGACAGGCTGTTCACCCTGTCGGATCCGTCCTTCCGCTATTTCGCCGTGCCGCCGGACTGCCGCTCCGTCCCCATTGACTATAATGGGGACGGGGGCGGAGCTCCGTCGCAGCACGGCAGTGCATGGCGAAAGGCCGCCGGACTAAAAGACCTGCATGTCAGACTTTTTAGTCCGGCGGCCTCTCACCGCGAACTGCCGTACTGCGCCGGAGCTCCGCCCTGTCCCCATTATAGTCAATGGGGACGGAGCGGCGTTCCGGCGGCACGGCGAAATGGCCGAAGGACGGATCCGACAGGGTGACCAGCCTGTCGGATCCGTCCTGCCGCAAGTGTGAAAGTACCCTTACTGGGAAAAATGGATTAAAATTGAAAATTTGCCAAAAAATTTAAATTCAGAAATTTCATCTCCATTTGCCAATAACTCTTGTGGAACACCTAAAGGGTTAACGACGTTTGTAAAATCTGTTTTGAATACCTTGAGGGGTGTAGTTTCTTAGATGGGGTCACTTTTATGGAGTTTCTACTCTAGGGGTGCATCAGGGGGGCTTCAAATGGGACATGGTGTCAATAAAACCAGTCCAGCAAAACCTGCCTTCCAAAAACCGTATGGCATTCCTTTCTTCTGCGCCCTGCCGTGTGCCCGTACAGCGGTTTACGACCACATATGGGGTGTTTCTGTAAACTACAGAATCGGGGTCATAAATATTGAGTTTGGTTTGGCTGTTAACCCTTGCTTTGTAACTGGAAAAAAATTATTAAAATGGAAAATCTGCCAAAAAAGTGAAATTTTGAAATTGTATCTCTATTTTCCATTAATTCTTGTGGAACACCTAAAGGGTTAACGACGTTTGTAAAATCAGTTTTGAATACCTTGAGGGGTGTAGTTTATAGAATGGGGTCTTTTTTGGGTGGTTTCTATTTTATGTAAGCCTCGCAAAGTGACTTCAAACCTGAACTGGTCCCTAAAAAATGGGTTTTTGAAAATTTCTGAAAAATTTCAAGAGTTGCTTCTAAACTTCTAAGCCTTGTAACATCCCCAAAAAATAAAATATTCCCAAAATGATCCAAACATGAAGTAGACATATGGGGAATGTAAAGTAATAACTATTTTTGAGGTATTACTATGTATTATAGAAGTAGCGAAATTGAAACTTGGAAATTAGCATTTTTTTTTTTTACAAATTTTTGGTAAATTTGGTATTTTTATTTTTTTTTATAAATAAAAATGAATTTTTTTTACTTCATTTTGCCAGCGTCATGAAGTACAATATGTGACGAAAAAATAGTCAGAATGGCCTGGATAAGTCAAAGCGTTTTAAAGTCATCAGCACTTAAAGTGACACTGGTCAGATTTGCAAAAAATGGCCAAGTCTTTAAGGTGAAATAGGGCTGAGTCCTTAAGGGGTTAAATAGCAATTCCTTTTCTCCCTTGCCACTTCAAGCGCTGACCTCCAATCCTCCTGCAGTGAGCCCCTGAGGAGTTGGTGTAGAGGATGGGAGTGGTAGTGGCCCTGATGAAGTATTGTGTTATGGTGTAATTCCTCAGGCCGATGCTCCCTATGTGCCGACACTTTTTCCTATAGTGTGCAAGCACGGCTACTCAGCAAAGGAAGCAATATGGATAATAACAATACATTAGTAACTGCCTTGTATTAACTTTCTCTACGTAATAAATGCCATTTGCTGACG
Source organism: Bufo bufo (assembly GCF_905171765.1). Lineage (NCBI taxonomy): Eukaryota > Metazoa > Chordata > Amphibia > Anura > Bufonidae > Bufo > Bufo bufo. The sequence continues at coordinate 157,456,176 of NC_053395.1, forward strand.
TGAGACAACCCCTTTAATGTAGGTGTTAGCTGGTCACTCTGCTGTCTGACTTCTCAATGGTTTTCTTGAGGCTGTCTTTAGTTGTTCTCTCTGGTGAATCTCTTAGGCCCCTTTCACACGAGCGAGTATTCCACGCGGATGCGATGCGGGAGGTGAACGCATTGCACCCGCACTGAATACTGACCCATTCATTTCTATGGGGCTGTTCACATGAGCGGTGATTTTTCACGCATCACTTGTGCGTTGCGTGAAAATCGCAGCATGCTCCTCTTTGTGCGTTTTTCACGCAACGCAGGCCCCATTGGAGTGAATGGGGTTGCACGAAAATCGCAAGCATCCGCAAGCAAGTGCGGATGCGGTGCAAATTTCAAGCACGGTTGCTAGGAGACGATCGGGATGGAGACCCGATCATTATTATTTTCCCTTATAACATGGTTATAAGGGAAAATAATAGCATTCTGAATACAGAATGCATAGTAAAACAGCACTGGAGGGGTTAAATTTTTTTTTTTTTTTTTTAACTCACCTTAGTCCACTTGATCGCGTAGCCCGGCATCTGCTTCTGTCTCCTTTGTTGAATAGGACCTGTGGTGAGCATTAAGTACAGTTACAGGACCTTTGACGTCACTCCGGTCATCACATGGTATGTCACATGATCTTTTACCATGGTGATGGATCATGTGATGACCGGAGTGACGTCATCAAAGGTCCTGGAATGAATGCTCACCACAGGTCCTGTTCAGCACAGAAGGAGACAGACGAGATGCAGGCAGCGCCAGCAAGTGGCTTAAGGTGAGTTAAATTTTTTTTAATTTTTTTTTTAACCCCTCCAGTGCTAGTTTACTATGCATTCTGTATTCAGAATGTATTATTTTCCCTTATAACATGGTTATAAGGGAAAATAATAGCAATCTACACAACCCCGAACTTCTGTGAAGAAGTTCGGGTACCAAACATGCGCGGGAACACCCGCGATTTTTTACGCGCGAGTGCAAAACATTGTAATGCGTTTTGCTTTCGCGCGGAAAAATCGCGGGTGTTCCTGTAACGCACCCGCACATTTTCCCGCAACGCCCGTGTCAAAGAGGCCTTACAGGATTAGGAGCTTTGTCGTGTACTTCCTCTCCTCTCTGAGGGAGCAGGACCTGCCCACTCCTACCAAGGGGATAGGACTAGGGTGATTAGCTGTGTTCCTGTCAACAATTTATCTACATCCTTACTAGAACAAAATACAATACAATACATAACTATACAAACTATCTACTATAAAAGCATTTGCAGTCTGGGGTACTTTACTCCTTGCTGCTGTTTTTCTGGCTGCAGCAGTGAATTCCCGTGTATTGCTGAGGCCTCTGATTGTCTGCATGGAATCTCGCTGCCGCAGCCAGGAAGGTGATGTCAGCCACAGAAAGGACCGGAGCTAAGTTCTGGAAGCAGCAGTCAGCAGGCTTCTTTTTGTTATTTTAGCACATTTACAGGCGCTGTCCAAGTTATTATTGCACTCCGACATCCCCTTTTTAAATTAATTTTTGCTTAATTCCCCCCCCCCCCCCTCACAAAATTATGCATTAATCTACTCTCCTCCTTCTGGTCTATACCATGATGCCCCCTAATAGAGTTGTATAGTATTGGTGACTCTTTAGCACTGTTTAACACTTTTAAAAATATTTTCCATGTTTTTGTTTTTATTTTAACCTCTTCGGGACACAGGGCGTACAGGGTGGGCGGTGATCGGAACAGAGTGTCTGCTGAAATCCCCCCCCCCCCCCCCCCGTATCAGCGATCGCTGCAAACAGCAGGTCAATCCAATCCAAAGCAGGTTTGCAGCGCTTTTGGAAGTTTCAGAAACTTCAAAATGAAACATCTTTACATTTTTACCCCCCCCCTCCCTTCTGCAGCCCTCATTGTTATGTGCGGGCGGGCGCTTGAAACGGCTGACATCTGTGCTGTGATGTTAGCCATTTAACCCCTTCCATGCCGCGGTCCGTAGGGACCGCTGTATGGAAGGGGTTAACAGGGAGGGAGCTCCCTCCCTCTCCCATCGGGGGCTGCTGTGCCGTTTCAGCCCCCGATTCTTGACTGGATCACAGAGGGAGGGGACCCCCCTCCCTCCCCATCACCCACTGCTCTATTGTGGCAGCGGGTGATGGTTACCATGGCAACCGGACACCTTCACAGGCTTCCGGCTTGCCATGGTAAGGCTAAGTCTGATCAGACTAAGTGTAAACTGAAAATACAGTACAGTACACTATATAGAACCAAGTGGGTCTGGGTCAAAAAAATTTAATAAAATAAAAAAAACACATTTATCACTACAAAAATAAAATGCACTACACATGTTTGATATCACCGCGTCTGTAATGACCTGATCTATGAAAAGGTCATGTTACTTTCTCGCACGATGAACGGCATAAAAAAAAAAAAAAAAGATAAAATTGAAATTTTGCCCACCTTACTTCCCAAAAAAGTTAATAAAAGTGATCAAAAAAGTCAAATGTACGCCAAAATGGTACCAATGAATTCGGCACCTCATCCCGCAAAAAATGAGCCCCTACATGCGACAATCGCCCAAAAAAATAAAAAAGATATGGCTCTCAGACTATGGAAACATTAAAACATAATTTTTTTGGTTTCAAAAATGATATTATTGTGTAAAACTTAAATAAATAAATAAAAGTATACATATTAGGTATCTCCGGGTGTGTATAAACCTGCTCTAAAAAAATAACAAATGACCTAACCCCTCAGGTGAACACAGCAAAAAAAATTATATAAATACTGTGTCAAAAGCCATTTTTGTCACCTTACATCACAAAAAGTGTAATAGCAAGCGACCAAAATGTCATATGCACCCCAAGATAGTGCCAATCAAACCGACATCTCATCCCGCAAGAAATGAGCTCCTATATAAGACAGTCGCCCCCCATAAAATGGCTTTCAGAATGTGGAGACACTAAAATATTTTTTTTCAAAAATGCTTTATTTTGTAAAAGGCCTCATGCACACAACGTTGTTTTTCTCGGCCTCCGTTCCGTTTTTTTTGCGGATAGGATGGGGACCCATTAATTTCAATGCGTCAGCCAAAAAATGCTGATAGTTCATCCGTTTGTGTTCCGCGTCCGTTGTCCGTGTTTCCCTTCAGCAAAAAAAATTGTGCATGTCCTACTTTTTTCACATTTGTGGACAAGGATAGGCATTTATTACAAGGGATCTGTGAAAAAAAACAGATCCTCCAAAAAAAAAAATGGATGCCGCATGAGGCCAAACTGAAACAAAACCCCCTAAAAAGTAGTCATATTTGGTATTGTCACGTCCGTAACAACCTGCTCTATAGAAATCGCACACGATCTAACCTGTCAGATCAACGATGTAAATAACAAAAAATAAAAACGTTACCAAAACAGCTATTTTTTTTTGCAAATTTCCCATTTTAATCCATTTTTCCAGTAACAAACCAAGGGTTTACAAGCAAAACAAAACTCAATATTTATTGCCCCGATTCTGTAGTTTGCAGAAACACCCCATATGTGTTCGTAAACTGCTGTATGGCCAAACGGCAGGGCATAGAAGGAAGGGAACGCCATATGGTTTTTGGAAGGCAGGTTTTGCTGGACTGGTTTTTTGACACCATGTTCCATTTGAAGCCCCCCTGATGTACCCCTAGAGTAGAAACTCCAAAAAAGTTACTCCATCTAAGAAACTACACCCCTCAAGCTATTCAAAACTGATTTTACTAACTTTGTTAACCCTTTAGGGTACTCAGCAGAAGTGGCCCAAATCATTAAAAATAAAAAGCTAGCATTTTGTAATTATAAAAAAAAAACAGAGCAATGAAGATAAGGAAATCTACAAGATTAGGCAGAAAGAGGCCAAGCAAGTTATAAGAACTTCTAAAGCGCAGGCAGAAGAAAAACTAGCTCAGTCTATGAAAAAAGGGGATAAGACATTCTTCAGATATATAAATGAAAAAAGGAAATTAAAACAAGGAATAACTAAATTAAAAACAAAGGACGGAAGGTATGTAGAAGAGAATAAAGAACTAGCCGACTGCCTTAATGAATACTTCTGTTCAGTTTTTACAAAAGAAAAAGGAGAAGGACCTCCACTAGAAAGGATGACTAATAAATCGTTTGATGCATGTGTCTTTACAGAGGAAGATGTTCTAAGTTTGCTGTCTAAAGTGAAGACAAATAAGTCACAGGGGCCTGATGAGATACACCCAAAATTATTAAAAGAGCTTAGTGGTGAGCTGGCAAAACCGTTAACAGATTTATTTAACCAATCATTAGTAACAGGAGTCGTCCCGGAAGATTGGAAATTGGCAAATGTCGTGCCCATTCACAAGAAAGGTAGTAGGGAGGAATCGAGCAACTATAGACCAGTGAGTCTGACATCAATAGTAGGCAAATTAATGGAAACCCTATTAAAGGATAGGATTGTGGAACATCTAAAATCCCATGGATTGCAAGATGAAAAACAACATGGGTTTACTTCAGGGAGATCATGTCAAAAAAATCTTATAGATTTTTTTGACTGGGTGACTAAAATAATAGACGGTGGAGGTGCAGTAGACATCGCATATCTAGATTTTAGTAAGGCTTTTGACACTGTCCCACATAGAAGACTTATCAATAAACTGCAGTCATTGAGCATGGACTCCCATATTGAGTGGATTAGGCAGTGGCTGAGTGACAGACAGCAGAGGGTTGTAGTCAATGGAGAACATTCAAAGCAAGGTCATGTTACCAGTGGGGTTCCACAGGGATCTGTACTGGGACCAATTTTGTTTAATATCTTCATAAGTGATATTGCAAAAGGCCTCGATGGTAAGGTTTGTCTTTTTGCTGATGACACAAAGATATGTAACAGGGTTGATGTTCCTGGAGGGAAACGCCAAATGGAAAAGGATTTAGGAAAACTAGAAGAATGGTCAGAACTCTGGCAACTGAAATTTAATGTGGATAAGTGCAAGATAATGCACCTGGAGCGTAAAAACCCAAGGGCAGAATATAGAATATTTGACACAGTCCTGACCTCAGTATCTGAGGAAAGGGATTTAGGAGTAATTATTTCAGAAGACTTAAAGGTGGGAAGACAATGTAATAGAGCAGCACGAAATGCCAGCAGAATGCTTGGATGTATAGGGAGAGGTATAAGCAGTAGAAAGAGTGAAGTGCTTATGCCGCTGTACAGAACACTGGTGAGACCTCACTTGGAGTATTGTGCGCAGTACTGGAGGCCATATCTCCAGAAGGATATAGATACTCTAGAGAGAGTTCAGAGAAGAGCTACTAAACTAATACATGGATTGCAGGATAAAACTTACCAGGAAAGGTTAAAGGACCTTAATATGTATAGCTTGGAAGAAAGAAGAGACAGAGGGGATATGATAGAAACTTTTAAATACATAAAGGGAATCAACTCGGTAAAGGAGGAGAGCATATTTAAAAGAAGAAAAACTACCACAAGAGGACACAGTTTTAAATTAGAGGGGCAAAGGTTCAAAAGTAATATAAGGAAGTATTACTTTACTGAGAGAGTAGTGGATGCATGGAATAGCCTTCCTGCAGAAGTGGTAGCTGCAAATACAGTGAAGGAGTTTAAGCATGCATGGGATAGGCATAAGGCTATCCTTCATATAAGATAGGGCCAGGGACTATTCATAGGATTCAGATATATTGGGCAGACTAGATGGGCCAAATGGTTCTTATCTGCCGACACATTCTATGTTTCTATGTTTAGGTGTTCCACAAGAGTTATTAAATGGAGATGAAATTTCAGAATTTCAATTTTTTTGTTACTTTGCCTCAAAAAAAGTGGAATATAGAGCAACCAAAAATCATATTTACCCTAAAATAGTACTAACAAAACTGCCACTTCATCCCGTAATTTCCAAAATGGGGTCACTTTTTTGGAGTTTCTACTGTAGGAGTGCATCAGGGGGGCTTCAAATGGGACATGGTGTAAATAAACCAATCCAGCTAAATCTGCCTTCCAAAAACCATATGGCGTTCCCTTCCTTCTGTACCCTGCTGTGTGCCCATACAGCAGTTTACGACCACATATGGGGTGTTTCTGCAAACTACAGAATCAGGGCAATAAATATTGAGTTTTGTTTGGCTGTTAACCCTTGCTTTGTTACTGGAAAAAATGGATTAAAATGGAAAATTTGCCAAATTTAAATTCTGAAATTTTATCTCCATTTGCCACTAACTCTTGTGGAACACCTAAAGGGTTAACGAAGTTTGTAAAATCAGTTTTGAATACCTTGAGGGGTGTAGTTTCTAGAATGGGGTCATTTTGGTGTGGTTTCTATTATGTAAGCTCCACAAAGTGACTTCAGATCTGAACTGGTCCTTTTTAAAAAGTGGGTTTTGGAAAATTTCTGAAAAATTTCAAGATTTGCTTCTAAACTTCTAAGCCTTGTAATATCCCCAAAAAATAAAATGGCATTCCCAAAATAATCCAAACATGAAGTAGACATATGGGGAATGTAAATTAACCACCTCCGGACCGCCGTACGCAGCGACGCGTCCTGGAGGTGGTTGATTGATTCCGACTGGACGCGCCGGCGCGTCCTCTCGTGAGACGCGAGATTTCCTGTGAACGCGCGCACACAGGCGCGCGCGCTCACAGGAACGGAAGGTAAGAGAGTGGATCTCCAGCCTGCCAGCGGCGATCGTTCGCTGGCAGGCTGGAGATGTGATTTTTTTTAACCCCTAACAGGTATATTAGACGCTGTTTTGATAACAGCGTCTAATATACCTGCTACCTGGTCCTCTGGTGGTCCCCTTTGTTTGGATCGACCACCAGAGGACACAGGTAGCTCAGTAATATGTTGCACCAAGCACCACTACACTACACCCCCCCCCGTCACTTATTAACCCCTTATTCACCCTTGATCACCCCTGATCACCCCATATAGACTCCCTGATCACCCCCTGTCATTGATTACCCCCCTGTCATTGATCACACCCCTGTAAAGCTCCATTCAGACGTCCGCATGATTTTTACGGATCCACTGATAGATGGATCGGATCCGCAAAACGCATACGGACGTCTGAATGTAGCCTTACAGGGGTGTGATCAATGACTGTGGTGATCACCCCATATAGACTTTCTGATCACCCCCCTGTCATTGATTACCCCCCCTGTCATTGATCACACCTCTGTAAAGCTCCATTCAGACGTCCGCATGATTTTTACGGATCCACTGATAGATGGATCGGATCCGCAAAACGCATACGGATGTCTGAATGGAGCCTTACAGGGTCGTGATCAATGACTGTGGTGATCACCCCATATAGACTCCCTGATTACCCCCCCTGTCATTGATTACCCCCCTGTCATTGATTACCCCCCTGTCATTGATTACCCCCCTGTCATTGATTACCCCCCTGTCATTGATTACCCCCCTGTCATTGATTACCCCCCTGTCATTGATTACCCCCCTGTCATTGATTACCCCCCTGTCATTGATTACCCCCCTGTCATTGATCACCCCCCTGTAAGGCTCCATTCAGAAATTTTTTGGGCCCAAGTTAGCGGAAATTATATATTTTTTTCTTACAAAGTCTCATATTCCACTAACTTGTGTCAAAAAATAAAATCTCACATGAACTCACCATACCCCTCACGGAATCCAAATGCGTAAAATTTTTTAGACATTTATATTCCAGACTTCTTCTCACGCTTTAGGGCCCCTAGAATGCCAGGGCAGTATAAATACCCCACATGTGACCCCATTTCGGAAAGAAGACACCCCAAGGTATTCCGTGAGGGGCATATTGAGTCCATGAAAGATTGAAATTTTTGTCCCAAGTTAACGGAAAGGGAGACTTTGTGAGAAAAAAAAAATAAAATAATCAATTTCTGCTAACTTGTGCCCAAAAAAAAATATTTCTATGAACTCGCCATGCCACTCATTGAATACCTTGGGGTGTCTTCTTTCCAAAATGGGGTCACATGTGGGGTATTTATACTGCCCTGGCATTCTAGGGGCCCTAAAGCGTGAGAAGAAGTCTGGGATCCAAATGTCTAAAAATGCCCTCATAAAATGAATGTGGGCCCCTTTGCGCATCTAGGCTGCAAAAAAGTGTCACACATGTGGTATCGCCGTACTCAGAAGAAGTTGGGCAATGTGTTTTGGGGTGTCATTTTACATATACCCATGCTGGGTGAGATAAATATCTTGGTCAAATGCCAACTTTGTATAAAAAAATGGGAAAAGTTGTCTTTTGCCGAGATATTTCTCTCACCCAGCATGAGTATATGTAAAAAGACACCCCAAAACACATTCCCCAACTTCTCCTGAATACGGCGATACCACATGTGTGACACTTTTTTGCAGCCTAGGTGGGCAAAGGGGCCCACATTCCAAAGAGCACCTTTAGGATTTCACAGGTCATTTACCTACTTACCACACATTAGGGCCCCTGGAAAATGCCAGGGCAGTATAACTACCCCACAAGTGACCCCATTTTGGAAAGAAGACACCCCAAGATATTCCGTGAGGGGCATGGCAAGTTCCTAGAATTTTATATTTTTTGTCACAAGTTAGCGGAAAATGATGATTTTTTTTTTTTTTTTTTCCCCCTTACAAAGTCTCATATTCCACTAACTTGTGACAAAAAATAAAAACTTCCATGAACTCACTATGCCCATCACGAAATACCTTGGGGTGTCTTCTTTCCAAAATGGGGTCACTTGTTGGGTAGTTATACTGCCCTGGCATTCTAGGGGCCCAAATGTGTGGTGAGAAGTTTGAAATCAAAATGTGTAAAAAAATGACCGGTGAAATCCGAAAGGTGCTCTTTGGAATATGGGCCCCTTTGCCCACATAGGCTGCAAAAAAGTGTCACACATGTGGTATCTCCGTACTCAGGAGAAGTTGGGGAATGTGTTTTGGGGTGTCATTTTACATATACCCATGCTGGGTGAGAGAAATATCTTTGCAAAAGACAACTTTTCCCATTTTTTTTATACAAAGTTGTCTTTTGCCAAGATATTTCTCTCACCCAGCATGGGTATATGTAAAATGACACCCCAAAACACATTCCCGAACTTCTCCTGAATACGGAGATACCACATGTGTGACACTTTTTTGCAGCCTAGCTGGGCAAAGGGGCCCACATTCCAAAGAGCACCTTTCGGATTTCACCGGCCATTTATTACAGAATTTGATTTCAAACTCCTTACCACACATTTGGGCCCCTAGAATGCCAGGGCAGTATAGCTACTCCACAAGTGACCCCATTCTGGAAAGAAGACACCCCAAGGTATTCGCTGATGGGCATAGTGAGTTCATAGAAGTTTTTATTTTTTGTCACAAGTTAGTGGAATATGAGACTTTGTAAGAAAAAAAAAAAAAAAAATCATCATTTTCCGCTAACTTGTGACAAAAAATAAAAAGTTCTATGAACTCACTATGCCCATCAGCGAATACCTTAGGGTGTCTACTTTCCAAAATGGGGTCATTTGTGGGGTGTTTGTACTGTCTGACCATTGTAGAACCTCAGGAAACATGACAGGTGCTCAGAAAGTCAGAGCTGCTTCAAAAAGCGGAAATTCACATTTTTGTACCATAGTTTGTAAACGCTATAACTTTTACCCAAATCATTTTTTTTTTTACCCAAACATTTTTTATTATCAAAGACATGTAGAACAATAAATTTAGAGCAAAATTTATATATGGATGTCGTTTTTTTTGCAAAATTTTACAACTGAAAGTGAAAAATGTCATTTTTTTGCAAAAACATCGTTAAATTTCGATTAATAACAAAAAAAGTAAAAATGTCAGCAGCAATGAAATACCACCAAATGAAAGCTCTATTAGTGAGAAGAAAAGGAGGTAAAATTCATTTGGGTGGTAAGTTGCATGACCGAGCAATAAACGGTGAAAGTAGTGTAGGTCAGAAGTGTAAAAAGTGGCCTGGTCTTTCAGGGTGTTTAAGCTATAGGGGCTGAGGTGGTTAATAACTATTTTTGGAGGTATTACTATGTATTATGGAAGTAGAGAAATTGAAACTTGGAAACTTGCAAATTTTTCCAAATTTTTGGTAAATTATAATTTTTTATTTTTTTTTATAAATAAAAATGAATTTTTTTTACTCCCTTTTACCAGTGTCATGAAGTACAATATGTGATGAAAAAAACAATCTCAGAATGGCCTGGATACGTCAAAGCGTTTTAGAGTTTTAAAGTTATTCACACATAAAGTGACACTGGTCAGATTTGCAAAAAATGGCCTGGTCCTTAAGGTGACAATGAGCCCGGTCCTTAAGGAGTTAAATCTCTGTTCTTTAGATTCATTTCATGAATTTAGTCCTGTCTGTGAAGTAAATGCACTGAATGTGGACATGCTAGACATGTCACCTGACTGTGAATACACACACTAAAATCTGCGCAAATAAATGTTGGAACAGCAACACTCAAAAAGCTGTTGGATGAAGAAATTTGGCTGCGGGATTGTGATACGTTGTACAGCACACTCTGCTGTTCAAGGTCACAAACATGTAGAGGTTCACGATCATTTTTTTTTTTAGTAGCCCAGTAGACTCCATACAAAAACATTTTCTATTTGATCCTCCAGTAACGACTGCAATCTCCCAATGTCTTTTATCTTGGATGAAGAGTCCTTTTCATATAAGAGAAAGAGCTTACTATTCTCTGCAGGCCATGTATTAATGGACAATGCCATGCCTATATGGATCATTACTAACGGCCATATTACATTAGGGAGTTGCTATTTACTTTTCCTGTAAACATTCAAGTTTCTTACTACTCGTGCATAAAAGAAACGCTTTACGTCTTATGCAGAGTGTCACGTACTGAGCAATAGGAAACCTATAGACTCATGTGTAGCCTATTCTGTTCAGATAAATAATTTCATGCCGATTGGATCCTGAATAAGGGCGGTTTCACAGACAGGGCAGGATTTATCGTTCCCCTTGATGCCAGAGAACAAAGGAGAGAATGGCATCAGCTATTTCTGTCTGCCCCATAGAAATGAATGGGAGCGTGCGCGGTGTGCTCACATTCACTCCTGTGGGAGCAGCGCTTGGTGGTGGACAGACCTCGGGAAATCCAGGGTCCTCCAGCCACAGCTGTCCCTGCTCCGTTCTCGTGGTAGGTGGGACCAGCACCTATCAGACAATGGGGGCATATCCTAGCGATATGCCCCCATTGTCTGAGATGGGAATACCCCTTTAAGACTTTACTGCAGTGAGGAACACTGTTAAGACGCCCTTTACACTTGGACACAACCTGGCCAGTCGTATCTCCAAAAGCCTGCATCCCTCACTCAGTGGACTTTACAGTCATCATAGGAAGAGCACTATTGCCCGCTATAGATTCTCCTAGAACGAACTTGAGACAGATAGGGAAGAGGACCATAACTCCCATTCTTACCTAAATTCATACATTGGTATCTGGGAAGAATTGCACTGTACAGTTGGAACTGTGTTTCGCTATAGTTGGGCGTTATACAACTTATATTTTTCACTCCAGTAAAGAGAGACCCTTACTCTGCTGCATCTGGCCTGGTTAACGACTCCTGCCCCATCCATTGGAAATTGCACTCTACACGCCATGCCTTCCACCCATACCAGTGGCGGACATACTGCCTGTGCAGCTGGTTCGGCTGCACAGGGGCACAAGTATGGGAGGGGTCCCCTTCTTACCGGCGGCAGGGGGAGATGAGCGCTTCCATTGTGGAAGCATTCATCTCTATCGCTGTCCTTAGGACGGCGATACAGATGGATGCCGCGGCCGGGCAGGGAAGAGGCTTCGCCCTTCCACGGTCCTCTTATAGGCTGCAGGCCTAGTGCCTATAGCCTATCAGAGGGCGGTGCGATTACATAATTGCGCCGCCTGAGCGGTACAGCACGGGCCAGAAGAGGCCTGCATCACATCGCTGAAAGCGGCAAGGAGTTAAGTGTAAGTGTTTATTTTTTTATTTATTTACGCTTTGCTTGGGGTCCTATCTGACACTCATGAGGGCATCTACTGGGGGCCCTATCTTATGTACTGGCACACATTGGGGAGGGGCACTATGGAGGAGGAGGAGCCCCATGGGGGCCCTTTTGTAAATACTGACACGCATGGGGGGTACTATGTAGGGGGAGGGGCCCTATTTTATATACTGGCACATGTGGGGGTAACTATGGATGGGGAGGAGGACTATGGGGGCCATATTTTTATATACTGGAACACTTGGGGTGCACTATGGAGGAGGAAGATCACTATGAGGGCCCTATGTTATACTGGCACATATGGGGGGCACTATGGGGACCCTATTTTATATACTGGCACACATGGGGGCACTATGGAGAAGAGGGGGGATAGGAGCACTATTGGGGTCATTATATAGGTGCATTAAACTGGCACACATGGGGGCATTTTATACTGGCACATTTTGTCAGGCACCATGGGGACAAGGGAAGGCGCACTATCGGGGCACAATATAGGAGTATTTTATACTGGTGCAAATTATAGGGCACTATGGGGACCTTGGGTCAACTGGGGGCACTAAGAGGGTTTTTTGGGCACACAGTAGGAGGCATTGGCACACATTATAAGGGCACTATGGGGACATTGGCTCTACAGTGTGCACTAAGAGGAGGTATTTTTTATACTGCCACACAACAGGAAATTTTTATGCACTGGCGCACATTATAAGGGGGCATTTTTCTACTGTTACACATTATAAAGAGAATTATTACTACCGGGGGCATTATGGTGGGCTTTATTACAGTTGAGGGACTATGAGGAACATGAATACTAGTATGAGCACTATGGGAGCATTTTTACTTCTGCGGCACAGTGGGGACATTATTACTGTAGGGGCACTATTACTACTACGTGTTGTCTGGTAAATAATTATTTCTATTGGTGTGACTTTAGGGGGCACTATTACTGTGGGGGACACCCTGGCATGGTATCAACTTAGCACAGTTATTTTTGGGGAACATTATGTCTACACCAGGCACATTCTTTGCACAGGGGCCCTCTGCTGTCTGTGTCCGGCCCTGACCCATACAAACACTTAACATCACTGGCACCCCATCTACCATCAGGCAGGAGCCCCAGAACCAGGGTGTTCCCTGAGAAAAGAAAGGGTGCACCCCCTTTCACTGCACGGCCCTGGCGAACAACAGTGTGATTGACTGACTGGTACAGCCAGAGCCACTACCACTCTCCTCCTCTGCTCCAGCTCCTCAGGGGGTTGATGCAAATGTGAGTGTGGACAGTGTGCTAGTTATATGCTGGTAGCTGTGTGTGGTCAGGGGCAATTCTGGAAATTGGTAGTGGAAGGCAATTACTGACACCCCCTGGAGGAACCCAAGCATAACAAACAAGAGGTTGCTACAATCTCCTCTACAAAGCCTAGAATGACATGCTGTGGTAGAGGGCAACCTTCCTGAGACCAATAATGGAAAATAAGTTTAGGTAAGAGCTTTTAGCTGTCTTGGGTGCAACCTGACCTCCAAAAGGAATTGTGGTAGTGAACATAGTCCTTAAAGCTACCCAGAATGTGGAAACCTCTGAGTCTGACGTGACACTGAACAATGACTCGGTTTAGCTCTTGCTTCCCAACAGGCAGTTAACCCATCACTGCTACCTGTGTCAACAATACAGATTAAATCACTGCCTCCCTCAACATAAACAGTGGCTTACATTATATCACCATGCAGCGCCTAACGACATCTTGCATGTGCCTTTATCCAGGGAATGTCCCAAATTTATTATGTGTGTTAGGCCTCATGAACACGACCGTGGTTTGGGGCTACATCTGAGCCCCATTTATTTTTTATTTTTTTGTGGATTGAATTCAGACCCATTCACTTCAATGGGGCTGGAAAAGATGTGGACAGTACTCGATGTCCATTCCATGGTCGCGCCAAAAAATAGAACATGTCCTATTCTTGTCCGTATCGTGGACAAGGATAGAACTGCTCTATTGAGGGTCGGTCGTTCCGTTCCACGGAATGCACATGGCCGACATCCGTGTTTTGCGGATCCGCAATTTGTGGACTGCAAAACGGACACAGTTGTGTGCATGAGACCTTAGGAATGGATTTTCCTTAAAACAGATCAAAATTTATGGTTACACTTCACACAGCCATTGAGATTATAAAATGTATTCTGCAGCTGCTGCAAGAGGGAACTCGCTTTATGGGGGTTATTCGGGTTTCTTTGAACTCTTCTCCTTCTAGTGGGACAGAAATAATTTCAACATTTAGCTTAAAGCCATGGGTTGGTATGAGGAAGAGTGTCTGCTTAATGAGTTCTACTGAATATATCATGTCCTGTGAACAATTTAAACTTTTTCAAATATCCTCACTATTTACATTTCTCCAGTTTGGTATTTTTTGTGGAATAAGGCTAGGGCTAAACTGAGACTTTTTGTAGCGTTACTGATTGTTTTCAATTACTGAGCAACAGCTGCAGTCCAAATTAATACACTGAATTGTACGCGATCTTGTGGACTTCAGCTGTTACTCTATCAAAAATCAATCAGTAGTACTACAAAAAAAGCCTATGTGTAGCCTCAGCCTTAGGCCACGTTTGCACAGCAGCATTTTGGTATTTTTGCCTCTGTACTAGGAGTGGAACCTAGAGTAGGGTAGGCTCGCACAGTTTTTTTGGAGGAGGTTTTGAGGCTGATTTTTCTCCAGGTTCTTCAGCCAGAGTCCTTCCTTTTATATTCTGATTCCTTTCGAACACACTTCTGGTTTTGGCTGAAAAACCTGCAGGAAAATCTGATTCAAAACCTGCTCCAAAAATTGTGTGACCTTACCCTTACAATTACTGATGCTAAATTCTGCCATGTGAACGAAGCCTAAAGAAGAGCAATGCTGACTGGCTGAAAAATGGCTTAATAATCCATTATCTTATGTTGCAGGCTAATGTCCCCAAGAATATTTTGAGTCTACACTTCAGAAGGTGAAGGATCATATTGTCCAAGAACAACATGGATTTAACATATAACCTGTCATTTGATGAGGCATGTTGGCCAACAATGATAATATGGGAGAGAATTAACCAAGCATACACTTCAGATTCTCCACCGAAGGATTGGGGGCTTCAAAAAGGGGACTATGGATACCAATGTTGGACTCTTAACTCTCATAATGAAAGTTATATTGTGGTCTGGGACACTGATTGCTCCTACTGGAAGGTGAAAACTCCATTTGGATTATGTTTACATTTTATTGGACCTCTTTTTATTGACAAATCGAAGAAGGGTTTGTCCGTACCACCAATATTCACTGTCATTAAATCTGATACAAATGTCTTACTGCCTGCCCAAGAGTTTAAAGTGATCGAGCAGATGAGAAAAATTGTCAGTTTTGTTAATAAAAAAGGTACATAGACATATGGGATGTGAAGAACATATTAAATATTCATGCTGTACCTGTTACATTAATGGGAACCTGTCATCAACTCACTGAGGGCAGCATAAAATAGTAACAGAAATGCTGATGTCAGCGGTGTGTCACCCATGAGCTAAAAGTAAGGGGTTGCTGAGAACCAGCATCATAATCATTGCAGCTCAGGCCTGGAAAAGAGTCCTGGTTATTATAATCTCCTGCTCTCTCGCCCATCTGCTGATGATTGGCAGTTCTCTCCTAGAGAGAAAGGGAGAAAACTAGGTAGAAGAAAGACATCAGCAGATGGGCAGGAGTGCAGGAATGTTATGAATAACCAGGACTCTTCTCAGGTGGCTGTGACTCTTTTCCAGGCCCAGTCTGCAATGATTGTGATGCTGGTTCTCAGCAACCACTTACTTTTTACTTTTAAATGACAGACCGCTGAAATCAACTCTATGCTGCCGTTAGTATGGGCAGCACAAAGTTTATGACAGGTTCCCTTTAAGCGTGGTTTGTGGGCTGGTATTGAAAAAAAAAGAAGCAAAAATCTTAACTTCAGAAAGCATTCAGCTACATGACAAATTTCAACACTGAAAGATATTTAATTGATCCAGGGAACATTGCATCCATTTGCTCGGGGAAAAAATAAAAAATTGTCAATTGATCTTCTTTTTTTTTTTTTTTTTTCTCAGCTTGCTGGATACGGTAAACAGAGGTGTGAACCTACCCTTACTGAATATTTATTTCTTCAACACCGTTTTTGTGCACTTTTGTAATGAAGTCATATAGCCATTGATTTCTTGTTTTCCCTTGAGCTACTGTATTATCTGAATGTTGTCTTATTTTTGTTCTATTGTTTAACATTCTCTTTGTGGCCCCTGGAGATTTGGCTCTTTGTGTATAGATCTAATAGATAATGATCCATTTTAGGTCAATGCTGAAGACACATAAACCATGTGACAGGCTGACATTCCTAGGGGTATGATCACATGGAAGTTTTTAAATTTTTTTTGCATGTAAAAAAAAGCTGTAAAAGTGAAGTATTGTGTGTATAGCCCATGGTTACTTTAATTTAAAACCAAGAGCTAATATATCTCCTTCCACTGTGAAGGATAAAGATTCTCTCACATAAAAATACTGTACACTGAGGTAATTACCAGTATTAATACTGCTTGCTCTTACCTAACTTGTACTATTTTTCAGTGATGTCTGTTCAAAACATGACACCCCCCCCCCCCTTCCTTCCTGTAAAAAGCAAATAAACATTTTTGATGTCGCATTTGCCTTTTGTCTTTTAAAATACACTGTAGTCTATGGGATGCTGAGACACTACCTGCTGAGCTGTGCCTAGTTCACGACTTTACAAGCAGTTACCATGACAGGCCAGGGAAGTTTTGGGAACCTTCAGAAAGCTCCAGACTGGCATGATAATTGATCAGAGCCCCGCAGTTTCGGAAGGTTGAGGGAGCCCTCTTTCTTTTTAAAATCACAGATGCCACAGTTGCTATAGAGTGACATCTGAGGCAAGGGCATAACTAAAGGTTCATGGGCCCTGGTGCAAGAGTTCAGCTTGGGGCTCCCCCCACCCCTCAGTGCTTTTGTGGAAAGGAGCAGGGGAGCAACAAGCCTTTCTACTGCCTGAGGTTACAATTGAAACTGCATTTCCCCCCCCCCCCCCCATGCCAATTTCTCAACCTAACCCCTTCCTTCCAGCCCTACTGTTAAAGGGGTTGTCCTCTTTTTACTACTGATGACCTATCCCCCTGCAGCCCCGCCAATCGGCTGTTTGAAGAGTAGACAATGTTCAAAAGAAAGCTGCCTTGTCTGCCCCGTTTACCTGGCTGCAGCAATTGGAAGCGCTCACTAGTATTCTCTTTATAAGATGCACTGCATCTTATAAAAGGAAAAGTACAGCGCCCTGGAAAGGGGGGCCCTATGGGCCCGTTGCAACTGCGATCACTATAGCTACGCCAGTCATCTGAGGGGTTAATCAACCGTGTGCTTGCTGTACTTTACAGTTGGCACCCACCATGTACAGAGTGAGCTCAGCGTGTAAGCATGCTCCATACAACCCCTTTAAGCATAATAACATATAAGTATGTGATTATACGTGAAGAGGTTAACCCCTTCAAGACCCAGCGTTTTTTGTCTTCCTGGAGCCATAACTCCCCCCCCCCCCCCCCTTTCATGTGTTTTTGCGGGACAATTTGCACTTTCTAATGGCACCATTTATTTTTGTATATGATGTAGTGGGAAGCTGAATAAAAATTCCGAAAGGTGTGGAATTGAAAAAAAAGCGCAATTCTACCACATTTTTATTCAATTTGCATGAGTTCTCTATGCAGTAAAATTGAACTGTTACCTTCATTCTCTGGGTCAGTACAATTACAGTGATACCACATTTTATATAGTTTTTCTTGTGTTTAAATACTTTAAAAAAAAGATTTTATTTATTTGCATTGCCATAGTCTGACTTATTATTTTTATTTGCTTTTCCGTTGCGCTGTTCACTAAATGGGATAAATACATTTTTATTTTAACAGTATGGGCATTTTTGTATTATAATAATAATTAATATGATATTTAAAAAAAATTTTTTATGGGGAAAAAGGGGGATTAAATATTATTATTTTTTTTTATTATTTTTTTTACTTTGCACTTTTTTCACTTATTTTAGGTATCCCTACGGGACTTTACTACGCGACCGTCAGATTGTTTGTGCCATAGACTGCAATGAATCACCATTTCAGTCTATGGGAGATTCATTCTGTTCATGTTGGAGCTTAGCTCTGGTAGGCCTCGGAGCATTCAGAAGTCCTGAGATGGCTCAGCAACCAAATAGCTTCCCACATCTTAGCACAAGGGAGCCGTTTGGGCACCCAGCATCGATGGCGCCAGCTCAGTACATGTACAACTGAGCTTGTTCCCTCGTTCTGATGGAGCAGCAGGTTGAGCAAGCGTCCTGCTGCTCCATTCACTCTGGTGGACTGCTGGCCAATTGCAGCAATCCATTTGATGGATAGGGTATATCTTTTATGAGCTGGAATATAACTTTACGTTGGAGAGGTTTTAGCAAAAGTCAATGACATCCACTTTCTGCACAGATGAACTTCTAATGATTTGTGTCAAACATCTGCTCTTGAAATTAAAATGCAGATCACCTTTTATGTTGTGAACCTTCACCAGTAATGTATTGTATATACAGTACTATTTATCACTTATTGAAATTGCTGTTATTATGGTCAAGAATGTTTTGATATTAATAGGGTGGGGCAGCTTGAATCCAACTGATTTAACGTGTCCAGGAGGCACATTTAAAAAAAAAAATTGGGTTGCTATATTACTGAGCAGTTTTTAGCTTTTAAATAACCTTTTATAATTTATACATTTTTTTTGCCTTCAGGAGGCTCTTCTGGTGAGCGAGTTTGACCCTGGTGTTCTTTGGTACCTAAAGAAATTGGCTATATCCATGCCAGCTCTTTTTCATAGTACAGGTCACAGAGAAATATTCTGGATGCATTAAAAAAAAGTTGCAATCAGTGTCTACTTCAGCCAATTCATTTTTGTTATAAAGGTCCCCAGAAAATAAAACTGATTACAGAGTTAGAGGCATAACTACAAAAGGCTGCACCCCATACCAAACTACTGAGTAGGGTAACATACAGTACAGACCAAAAGTTTGGACACACCTTCTCATTCAAACCAGTTTTCTTTATTTTCATGACTATGAAGGCATCAAAACTATGAATTAACACATGTGGAATTATATACATAACAAACAAGTGTGGAACAACTGAAAATATGTAATATTCTAGGTTCTTCAAAGTATCCACCTTTTGCTTTGATTACTGCTTTGCACACTCTTGGCATTCTCTTGATGAGCTTCAAGAGATAGTCCCCTGAAATGGTCTTCCAACAGTCTTGAAGGAGTTCCCAGAGATGCTTAGCACTTGTTGGCCCTTTTGCCTTCACTCTGCGGTCCAGCTCACCCCAAACCATCTCGATTGGGTTCAGGTCCGGTGACTGTGGAGGCCAGGTCATCTGGCGCAGCACCCCATCACTCTCCTTCATGGTCAAATAGCCCTTACTTTCAGAGTTTTCCCAATTTTTCGGCTGACTGACTGACATTCATTTCTTAAAGTAATGATGGCCACTCGTTTTTCTTTACTTAGCTGCTTTTTTTCTTGCCATAATACCAATTCTAACAGTCTATTCAGTAGGACTATCAGCTGTATATCCACCTGACTTCTCCTCAACGCAACTGATGGTCCCAACCCCATTTATAAGGCAAGAAATCCCACTTATTAAACCTGACAGGACACACCTGTGAAGTGAAAACCATTTCAGGGGACTACCTCTTGAAGCTCATCAAGAGAATGCCAAGAGTGTGCAAAGTAGTAATCAAAGCAAAAGGTGGCTACTTTGAAGAACTGTCACGAGGGTGTCGAGACCCACGCCTGACTCCGTTATACCCGGGGTCAGGAAGTCACAGCGGTTGGCTGCATGCTCTATGTAAGATAGGGCTGTTTCCTTATGGTAGCTTTCTGGGTTTGCTTTGCAACCCTTTTTGGCTCACCTTTCTCCTCAGCTCACCCCTTCTCCTCAGCTGTTCCTTGTCCAGCACTCCCAACCTCCTTATATTCCCCTCTCACACTTCTCTGGTTGCCAGATATAGAGCTTCCTGCCTGGACTTCTATTCTGACCCTCTGGAGCTGTGTTGCTGCGTTCTCTGGTAGTTGGTCCAGAACTTTACCCTCCGGATTCCTGTTGGACCTTTGTGGTCTGCTGTGATCGCCCACCTGGGTATATGTGTTTGTCTGTATTGTCTGTCCTCTCCCTGGTGTTTCCCTCTTAGTGTCAGTGGTGCTGACTAGCGATCCCACCGGCCCGTTCACTATCTAGGGCTCATTCTAGGGAAAGCCAGGGTTTCGGCACGTGATCGCCGCACGGGTGAGGAACCCGTCTAGGGACGTCAGGGCAGCCAGGTGCCAGCCGCAAGGTGAGTCAGGGGTCACCACCTTTCCCTTTCCCTTGGGCAGGGCTTTCCCTTTTCCCTCCCTGTGTGTGACGCCGGTCATTACAAGAACCTAGAATATGACATTTTCAGTTGTTTCACACTTGTTTGTTATGTATATAATTCCACATGTGTTAATTCATAGTTTTGATGCCTTCATAGTCATGAAAATAAAGAAAACTCTTTGAATGAGAAGGTGTGTCCAAACTTTTGGTCTGTACTGTATATTTTCAGTTACGTAGTTGCCAACAGTCCCAAATTTTTAGGGAGGGTCCCTAATTTTCTGATACGGTCCTGGAAAATTTGTGGTTGTCCAATAGTAGAATTGCTCAATCCCGATTCACTGAATATATCCTGTATTTATGGCAGTAACCACAAGCCTCTACAATCGCAAGCCTCTACAGCAATAGTACCTCCGAAGAACACACATCTCCTCCGTTCAAGGGCTGGAAATGATGAAGTCATGTGACTGCTGAATCCAGCGATTGGCTCCAGCAGTTATGTGACCTCATCATCACTTCTGGTTTATCAGGGACCCAAAATGGGGGGGATGGGAGCTGCAGCACTGAAATGACAGGACTTCCAACATGTGAGTGCTGTTTTTGTACATACTTTCCTGACAGTTTTTAATTTTGCATTTATGTTAGAAACCCCCCTTGATACATTGAGTTCCTCCTTCAGTTTTTACCACTCAGTTCAAAATTAATTTGGAAATCTGCTAAAATCAATTAATATATTCCTGAAGATAAATATTGCAAAGTGAATAAAGGGTTAGTGAAAAAGTCATGTTATATGCAGTGTTGCAATAAATTGAACATGTGCCTATCATAGGAAATCTGCAAGACCTATTTGATTTGGACTGTGACTTAGAAAACAATATACAGCCAAGGAAAGAAGCGCAAGTCAGCAGCCAAAGCCACGTCACCTGGTGCATTTGACTTGGTGCTAGTAATTTTCCAGTTTTTTATTACCCAGTTTGCATTTCTTTTGAAGTTCCACCTTACTCTAAACCACTGTGCCAAAAAATGCTGGCAGCTTAGTTCCAACTTGAAATGGGATCTAAAAATATTGATGGACATTAGAAAGCTTAGATATTATGCTATTATATTAGAATTCTTAGTATTTAGAATATATACCGTAAATATTCTGAATATTTATGTATTTTGTACGTGACGGTTTAATGGGGTTAGGTCATCTGAGGCATTGGTGACATGTTGCTAGGATATGCTATGAATGTCAGATTGCTGTGCCAACCTCTGGGACCTGCACCTATCTAGAATGGAGGCCCCAAAGTGAACGAGAGCCACCTTTGCATTTACTTCTATGTGACAGATGGAAATAGAGTCAGAGCTCGGCTATTTTTGGAACTCCCATAGAAGTGAATGAAGAATGACCTCGTTTGTGCTGTTTGTTCTTGTTCACTTTGGGGGCCCTGTGCTAGAGACAGGTGGGACTGCACTTATCTGACACTGGTGGCATATCCAAGCAATATGCCATGAATGTCTCAGATGAGACAACCTCTTTAATATACATTTGTGAAAAAACAAGTTATCCAGACTAGATCATAAGTGCACTCTAAAAAAGTGTTCCTCAACTCCAGTCCTCAGGGCCCACCTACCGGTCATGATTTGATAATATCCCACAGAATGAATACCTGTGGTAAGTCCTGATACACTGACATTAATCACCTGCTCAATACTAAGGAAATCCTGAAAACATGACCGGCAGGTGGGTCCTGAGGACTGGAGTTTAGGAACACTGCTCTAAAAGACTCTTAAAGAGAATGTAATTGGGAGAAAACTCTAGAAATACAAGAAGAATATAAACATTGACAGCTAAAGACCCCACAGAAAAAGTCCTTAAACTGATTATACAGTCAGGTCCATAAATATTGGGACATCGACACAATTCTAACATTTCTGGCTCTATACACCACCACAATGGATTTGAAATGAAACGAAGAAGATGTGCTTTAGGCCTCATGCACACGACTGTTGTTTTATTTCGTGTCCGTTGCGCCATTTTTCATGATTTTCAGCGGACCCATTGATTTTCAATGGGTCAGTTGAAAACTCTGCTAATGCACCGTTTGCCATCCGCGTCTGTGATCCGTGGTTCCAGTCCGTCAAAAAAATATAACCTGTCCTATTATTTTCGCGGGAAACGGTTCGCAGACCCATTCAAGTCAATGGGACCGCTAAGAAACGCGGAGGCACACAAGATTGCCGTTTTTTTCCGATCATTTGCATGGCAAACCTGTCTTAGACTTTTTTTTTAACTTTCCTTTATGTCTGGTGGTCCTCCAAAAATAAAGAAAGACACACGGAAACGGAAGCCCATTTTGCGGACCGATAAAAACAACTGTCGTGTGCATGAGGCCTTAACTGCCGACTGTCAGCTTTAATTTGAGGGTATTTACATCCAAATCAGGTGAACGGTGTAGGAATTACAACAGTTTGCATATGTGCCTCCCACTTGTTAAGGGACCAAAAGTAATGGGACAATTGGCTTCTCAGCTGTTCCATGGCCACGTGTGTATTATTCCCTCATAATCCCAATTACAATGAGCAGATAAAAGGTCCAGAGTTCATTTCAAGTGTGCTATTTGAATTTGGAATCTGTTGCTGTCAACTCTAAAGATGAGATCCAAAGAGCTGTCACTATCAGTGAAGCAAGCCATCATTAGGCTGGAAAAACAAAACAAACCCATCAGAGAGATAGCAAAAACAGTAGGCGTGGCCAAAACAACTGTTTGGAACATTCTTAAAAAGAAGGAACGCTCAGCAACACCAAAAGACCCGGAAGACCACGGAAAACAACTGTGGTGGATGACCGAAAAATTATTTCCCTGGTGAAGAAAACACCCTTCACAACAGTTGGCCAGATCAAGATCACTCTCCAGGAGGTAGGTGTATGTGTGTCAGAGTCAACAATAAAGAGAAGACTTCACCAGAGTGAATACAGAGGGTTCACCACAAGATGTAAACCATGGGTGAGCCTCAAAAACAGGAAGGCCAGATTAGTGTTTGCCAAAAGACATCTAAAAAAGCCTTCACAGTTCTGGAGCAACATCCTCTAGACAGATGAGACCAAGGGCATGTATGGCTGCCAATGGAACTGGTTCTCTTGTATTTATTGATTATGTGACTGCTGACAAAAGCAGCAGGATGAATTCTGAAGTGTTTCGGGCAATATTATCTGCTCATATTCAGCCAAATGCTTCAGAACTCATTGGACGGCGCTTCAAAGTGCAGATGGACAATGACCCAAAGCATACTGCAAAAGCAACCAAATAGTTTTTTTAAGGGAAAGAAGTGGAATGTTATGCAATGGCTAAGTCAATCACCTGACCTGAATCCGATTGAGCATGCATTTCACTTGCTGATGACAAAACTGAAGGGAAAATGCCCCAAGAACAAGCAGGAACTGAAGACAGTTGCAGTAGAGGCCTGGCAGAGCATCACCAGGGATGAAACCCAGCGTCTGGTGATATCTATGCGTTCCAGACTTCAGGCTGTAATTGACTGCAAAGGATTTGCAACCAAGTATTAAAAAGTGAAAGTTTTGGGGGGGCGTGGCCTGACCGAGCT
This sequence comes from Bufo bufo, assembly GCF_905171765.1. Taxonomy (NCBI): domain Eukaryota; kingdom Metazoa; phylum Chordata; class Amphibia; order Anura; family Bufonidae; genus Bufo; species Bufo bufo. The sequence continues at coordinate 157,480,154 of NC_053395.1, forward strand.
TGATGGCGGCTGCTTGAGAGCGGAGCTCCCGCTACTAGATCCTGTTTTAGCCCATATCAAAGCACTACCCGAAAGAAGGGATGAAGATTTAATCTAAAGAACTGGCTAGAGTCACTACTGAACAGAAGAGAGACTCACCACAACAATCCGACATGGAGAAGTTCCTCCAGAAACCAGCTACCCGCTCGCACAACTAAGATGGTGCTGAAGCGGCATGGGGAAGAAGAAACATATGAGGATTCGAATCTCGAAGCACCGTGTGATGAGCCGAGAGAGGTGAGCGGATCGCAAATAGGAGACTAGCAAGCAGCACTTACCCGAGACTTTTTAGAAAAAGCCCTGCATAAGGCTTTAGCTCCGATAGCAACGGATCTAGCCACTATAAAGGCGAATGTACGCCATATTGGGGACAGAGTCGAGTCCCTAGAACAAGTGCAAGACGCCATGCTCTCTTTCAACACGGCAGTCAAAAGCTCACTAGGCTCTCACACTAGAGCCATGAATAGTTTATTACTACAAATGGAAGATCAGGAAAATAGGAGTCGGCGGCGCAATATAAGGATAAGAGGTCTCCCAGAAGCTGAAGATGGAGAAGATTTGATGAGTGTAATGGGGTCACTTTTCACCTCTGGGCCAGGAAAGGGCCAAGAGCATCACAGTTGAGAGGGTGCACCGAGCATTGAGACCCAAGCCCGGTACCTCAGAAAACCCCAGAGATATAATTTGTGGCATACTAAGCTACAGGGACACTGAGGACATTCTACAAAAAGCGAGGGAACTGAGGGAAGTGAACGTTCAGGGTAGAAGCATTCAATTATTTCAAGATCTATTGGCCTCTACACTTCAAAAGACGAGAATGCTGAAACCACTTACGGATCTCCTGCGCACCTCGAAGATTCCATATAGGTGGTTATTTCCTTTCGGCATGCTGATCACTGCAGGAAATCGCCGTTTCACTGTGAGAGCACCTGCAGACCTGACCCCCGTCTGGGAAATGCTGGACTTGACACCTGTGGAGATTCCCTCCTGGTTACCCATCCCCTCTGAAGAGGAATTGCCACCGCTACCGAAGATTTCGCCATGGATGAACCCGAAACAACAGCGAAACGGGCGAAACAGGAAGGCTGCAAGTAGAGAGCAGGACACCTGAACCTCTGACTGATAAGCTGCTGAGTATGGTTATGTATACAAAAGGGGACGTTTTCCTTTTTCTTACTCTCTAGAGCAGTATAATCAGCGAAGTTAGCCTTAAAGGGAAGCACTTATCGATCACTGTTTGTCTTAGGTTTTGAAGCAATAGTTAGTTAAAGTGTTCAAGAGCTCTTCTTTACTATTTTTATAGCTCTAACTCACCCGGAAAGGGTATAAATATATGTTAGCAATGGGTAGTCATTTTGCTATGTATAGTTCTATCCAAATGGGCTTATAGAGGGATCTAGGCCGATCAGGATATATTGGTGGCAACTGATTATCCCCCCCCCCCCCCCCACAAAAAAGAGTCCTACCTAGGATTCAGATACACCTATATTACTGCATAGTTCCTATACGGTTTTATGTTGATTTTTTGAAGCATCTTATGTTATTTACTCCATCTTATGGTCACAGTTGTTATATGCAGGGTAACTTTCTTCATATGACACATGAATGGCGCCGTTAGTGCTCAATATTGCAACTTTCAATGTCCATGGCTGTAAAGGTCCAGTTAAACGGAGCCGGGTATTCTGAACAATCAAGAAAGCGGCATCAGATGTAATTATGCTGCAAGAAACACATTTCACAGCTAGCCATATGCCTAACTTACAAGGTGGGTAGATAATAGTAGAAAACAGCGGCACTGCTCAAATAGATAGATCACCTGAGCCCCTTGTAATATTGGAAGTCCTTAGACCAGCGGCTTCACTGGCAGACCCGGATCGTGGTGCTCAGCGTATGTAGAGTGCATGGACGGTAGATAGGAAAGACGCGGCACTCCTCACCGTGGCCATCCCGCTCCCCAGCCTGTGCAGCTACGCTATCATGTAAGCATTAAAGCCTTTTGAAGACTTCCAGACCCTGGTGAGTGCCGCGTCTTTCCTATCTACCGTCCATGCAATATGCCTAACTTAGGCAACTCTGTATTTCACTATTGGTTCCATTCATGTTCAGATAAGTCTGCATCGAAGGGAGTTAGTATTGGGTTGAAAAAGAATGTACCCTTTACCTTACATTCTCAGCTACTAGACCAAGAGGGTAGATATATACTGTTAAACTGTGAAATAGGTCATGCGAAAATTACCCTATGTAACCTTTACGCCCCGAATGTTAAAACAGTTAAATGGCTGTTGGAGACCCTGGACAAAATATCTGCCTTCGCTTTTGGATGGATTTTAATAGGGGGAGATTTTAATCTGACATTAAACCCACTATTGGACTCTTCATCTCAGAGGTCGGCTATTTTGTTTAGGGCTCTGAAAGCCTTACAGTCTCGTTTAAGGGAATTGCACGTAGTAGATGTCTGGCGGTCAGTTCATGGGGAGAGAAGAGACTACACCTTTTACTCAAAGCTGCACAGGTCTTATCAAAGATTATATTATCTCTTGATTCCAGAAAATAATCTGACATTAGTCAAGTCTGCTAAAATTGACAGCATAACAGTGTCAGATCATGCTTTGGTATCCTGCGCCATTCAGCTTCCCAATTCAGAAGGTTGGGAATGGTCGTGGAGACTAAACCACACATTATTAGATACACAAGCACATGTAGACTCTATCTCGAAGAAACCAAAGGAATACTTCGACCTAAATGTAAATACTGCAACAACGCCTGCTATTACTTGGGAGGCGCACAAGGCAGTGATACGAGGGGAATTCATAGCATTAGGATCAGATATTAAAAAGGAGCGAGCAAAACGCCTGAAAGAGCTGTTAACCCGTATTTCCCAACTGGAAAGATCACACAAAAAGTCATTCGCATTAAAAGAGTTTGAGTCACTAGTATCACTTAGACAAGAACTTAAGTCACTGCTCGACATTAAAGTTGCCAAAGCGTATTTAAGAGTTAAGCAAAAGCACTATATTCATGGGAATAGAGGCAGCAAGATCTTGTCGGCAATGATCAAAAAACGAGTAGAACAATCCTACATCAAACAAATGATGACGCAAGATGGTTCTCTCTCTACAGATGCCAATGAAATATCTAAAGTGTTCACTGCATATTATCACGATTTATACAATTTAAGGAAAAACGATTCTAGTGAAGCAATAAGAGACCGACAAGAAAAGACAGCTTCCTATCTGCAGGAACTTAACTTGCCAGTATTATCAGAGTCAGATAAAGAGTTATTAATAGCCCCTATAACATTAGAGGAAATAGAGAAGGCCCTAAAATCGACCCCCAAAGGCAAGAGCCCAGGACCTGATGGTCTAACAGTAGCTTACTACAGGAAGTTTCTCCCCACTTTAGGCCCCCAATTAGTATCCCTCTTTAACTCCCTGATGAGCGGAACATCCCTACCCAGGCAATCACTAGAGGCACATATCACGGTATTACCTAAGCCGGGCAAAGATCTAAATTTCCCAGCCAGTTACAGGCCGATTTCGCTGCTTAATGCAGATATCAAGCTATGGGCAAAAATTTTAGCCTTCAGAGTTGCATCCTTACTTAATGGCTTGATCTCCCCAGAGCAGTCCGGATTTGTGGGGGGCAGGGAGTGCAGGGACAGCACATTCCGGGTCATACAAGCTCAGCAATATGCCTTATCTCATGGTCAAAGGATTACTTTTCTCAGCACCGATGCCGAAAAGGTATTTGACAGAGTAGACTGGCAATACATAGAAGCCACTTTATATAAATTTGGCTTCCCCCCCCCCCAATTTGTAACCGCTGTGCTGTCCTTGTACTCCTCACCCACAGCGAAAATACGCATAAATGGAATTCTCACTCCTTGTTTCGATATCCGTAACGGGACCCGGCAAGGATGCCCGTTATCACCAACTCTATTCATCTTATGCCTGGAAACATTCCTACAAGCTTTAAGGCAGGATAGAGAAATACAAGGGCTCCATATCGGCCCCCAAACACACACAGTAGCTGCATTCGCAGACGACATGCTTCTATTGTTATCTGACCCAATAGTAGTGTTTCCGGCGCTTCTGCAACAGTTAGATAAATTTGGGAATATATCTAAATTTAAGATGAACTTAGCCAAATGTGTAGCTTTAGGAATTACTACCCCTCCGTCAACCATAGCTCACCTTAAAGCAAATTACCCCTTTCAGTGGAGGATGGATTGCATCAGCTATTTGGGAGTTCAAATAACTAAAGACCCAGACCAACTTTTTTCCCAGAATTACCCCAAACTGTTAGCTGACATTAAAGGGCTTCTACCACCAGAAATACTGTTATGTAGCTGACTGACATTAGCGATGCGCAACAGTATGTTTCTAACATTACTTCCTGCAGCCGTTTTTACTAAAAAAGCACTTTTATTTTATGCTAATGAGCCTCTAGGTGCTATGTGGGTGTAAAATCAGCACCTAGAGGCTCCGTCCACTCACCCATTATCCCGCCCAGGTCCAGTGTTGTGCCCGCCCCGCTCCTCTTGATTGATGCCACTGTTCCCTGCATCGTTGGCGAAATCCCGCGCCTGCGCCGTTCACTTCTGTCTTCGGCGCAGTGAGTGAAGGCCGCTCTCCTGATGCCAGCTTCCTCACTGTGACGTAGTCGGCGCAGGTGCAGTGAGGAATCCGGCACCAGGAGCGCATCAGTCACTCACTGCGCCTGCGCCGAATACAGAAGTGAACGGCGCAGGCGCGGGATTTTGCCATCAATGCAGGGAACAGTGGCATCAATCAAGAGGAGCGGGGCGGGCAGAACACTGGACCTGCGCGGGATAATGGGTGAGTGGACGGAGCCTCTAGGTGCTGATTTTACGCCCACATAGCACCTAGAGGCTCATTAGCATATAATAAAAGTGCTTTTTTTTTTGCAAAAACGGCTGCAGGGACTAATGTTAGAAACATACTGTTATGTAGTGCTGACATTAGTGCATCGCTTATGTCAGTCAGCTACATAACAGTATTTCTGGTGGTAGAAACCCTAAAAGAGCTAAAAATACCCTACTTAACTTGGTTAGGGAGGAAAAACATATTAAAAACCGTATATTCTTCCTAAACTACTATATTTGATGCAGACATTACCAATACTATTACCTCATCACTACTTAGCTCAGGTTCGGAAAACGTTCTCCGCATTTGTTTGGAATCAAACCAAACCCAGACTAGCCTACAAAAGATTAATATTACCCAGATTCAAAGGTGGATTTGGCTTACCGGATGTGAGCGGATATTATAGGGCAATACAAATAAGGCTACATTCAGAGATAATAAACCCTAGAGTTAACAAGTTAGGTTGTCAAATAGCTAGAAAGGTATTGGGGCCAAAAGCATTAGCCATGCTATGGGACCTTCGCAGAAAACCCCAACACAGAAATGGAGTACCTACATCGTTGAGAGGTATAGTGGATTCTTGGTTCAAATTATCAGGTTATCTACATCCCTCCTGCTGCCTATCGCCTCTCACACCTATCAGACATCTGCCTTATATGTTTAATGCAGACTTCAAAGATGATATGGGACTATGGGCAGCATTAGGTGATATGGCAATTGGTGATTTTCTAGTGGACCGCCTAGTTCCCAATATACAAACTTTGAAGACTCGGTTTAGGCATATTCCCTGGACCTTAACACAATACTCCCAACTTAGCAAGATTTGCTTGCAATACTTAACAAATACCCCAAGCAACTATACCCCTTCTTGGTATGATACAATATGGAATCAGCCTATGGGCAAAAAAGGAATTGTCTCACAACTTTCCAACAAAATATTAGAAATAGACTCAGACGAGATAGGTCATTCTTTAGATAATGATACTACAGGAAGAATACTTGCCCATTCTCATGGATACTCGAGATGGGAATCATTATCACATGACAAATTTTTAATGTCCTGGGGCAAATGGTCTGATTGGTATAAAAATCATACTAAGTAGTGGAGAGTATATTTGCATGTCCCAAACAAGTTTCATTCATAGTCAAGTATATACCCTATAGGCATCCATTATGTTAAATAGGACGAAAGTTACGATTGCCTTAATCTCGCTAATGTTAGGCCGAGCCATGTTCTCAACATTATATTAGACCATGTAATTATACGGAAGCAAACAGATTGCCGTTCATGTGTCTGACCTATGACTTTTGCTATAATCTTGTATATAATATTGTCAATTATGCATTGGTGACCATCATTGATTATGGAGTGTTTATTGTTATTTGTTCCTTCTTACAAATGTCATAATAATCGCTGAAATATAATGTCAAAATAAAATAAAGATTTGACAAAAGAAAAAGTGAAAGTTTGGTTTATGATTATTAATCTGGCCCATTACTTTTGGTTCCTTAACAAGTGGGAGGCACATATGCAAACTGTTGTAATTCCTACACCGTTCACCTGATTTGGATGTAAATACCCTCAAATTAAAGCTGACAGTCTGCAGGTAAAGCACATCTTGTTTGTTTCATTTCAAATCCATTGTGGTGGTGTACAGAGCCAAAAATGTTAGAATTGTGTTCATGTCCCAATATTTATGGACCTGACTATCTTGTTTGATCTGGCTGGAAAGTCAGGTTATTGGATAAAAGCTATATGTGGCCTCACCCATGTTTGTCCATCTTGGAAAATTTCCTCTGAGCCAGCATTTGGGCCAAGGGGCTGGATAATTCTGACTGTGAAGGGACTTATTATGATCCGCAAATGCTAACCCCATAGGATAAATTACATCATCTAGCTGTAATAGTTACAATTATGGTAACTACAAAACAATTATTTAAAAAAATGGGATGATATATTTTTGTAGCTAGGCAACATAAGGGTGACTGTCATCCATGTAACTACATACAAGGAGCCTGTCAGCAGTTTTGACCATGATAAACTGCTGACAGCACTGGGGAGGGCAGTACAAACATAGAACTCATAGCGCTTCTCTCATCAGAGGTAGATAGAATGTGAATAGGGATGAGCAAATGTTTCATCCGAAGTCGATTTGCATAAAACTTTGTTTCAGTACTGTACGGAGCGAGCGCTCCGTACAGTATTGGAATATATTGGCTCCAATGAACCAAAGTTATTACTTTGCGAAGTCTCGCGGGACTTCGCATAATAGGTTCAGAAATTAATTTATACGGTAAAAAAACATTTCCCGAACTCTTGGTTCGGTTCCAAATGGATTTTTACAGTATAAATCAATTTCTGAAGTTATTATGCGAACTCTCGCGAGACTTCACAAAGTAATAACGTTGACTCATTGGAGCCAATACATTCTAATACTGTACAGGGCGCTCACTCTGTACAGTATTGAAACAGTTTTATGCGAATCGACTTCAGATGTTTCATCCGAAGTCTATTCGCTCATCTCTAAATATGAATTTTTATTCTGCCATGTTCTGCTCCTGCAAGTGCTAAGGAGGCAGAGCTTCATTGTGAAGTGCTTACTGCATTGATCTGCTTTACAACTCTTTCCCTCTTCTCTGAGTGGCCTCCTGGTTGGATGCTACAGCTTTCACTTAGAGCACAAAGGAGGGACTTTGTGAAAGAGCAGTCCACAGTGAAGCTCCTCCTCCTGGGCACTTGCAGGAGCAGAACCAAGCAGAATAAAAGTTCATATTCTCACTTTTTCTGATGGGAAAAGCTTCATAAAAGGTGTGTTTGTACTGCTTTCCCCAGCCACTACCTAGTGGTGCAAGCAGTTTATCATGGTCAAAACTAGGCTTGAGCGAATTGACCTTCAGATCACAGATCCAAAGTCGATTCTTTCAAAAAAAACTTTGATGTAAAAGCTGTAGATGTATCTGTACAGCATTAAAATATATTTGCTCCGTGGAGCCAAACTTCGTCTTGCCAGAAGTCGCACAAAACTTTAGTGAACTTCTACTGTATTCATATCTGCGTATTTAAAATAGGAATCCAAAGTGGGCTTTGGTACCAAAGCCCACTTTGGATTCCTATTTTAAACTATTTTTAAATAAGCACATATGAATACAGTAGCAATTCATAGAAGTCTCGAACAACTTCGGGTGAGACGAGGTTTGGCTTCCCTGAGCCAATACGTTTTAATACTGTACGGAAACAGCGTTTACATCGAAGTTTCTGAACTAATCAACTTCGGATCTATGATGCAAAGGTCGATTCACTCAAGCCTAATCAAAACTGCTGACAGACTCCCTTTAACGTTCAGATGATGACTGAATTCAGAACTGCTATTCTGAAAATGTAGTTATAGTTTATAGAATATTGCTGACTGGTAAATATCTAGATAATCATTTACCTAATCCTCAAAACTGCAGACGGTTGCAGAACTTTTGGCATGTGCTGTAAAAGTCAGGTGGTTTGTGCCAAATGTTGTCATGTGACTGATGGGTCACAGTTGAATATTGCTGAATTCACTTGAGTGGCTTGAAAGACCTGCCCTTACGTTGATGGATGAAAGTAGATTTGCCCTTCGGTCACACTCTATGTCAAACACTTGTGGGAAATTATAATAAAACCCACCCCATGACTTGGCTGGGATAACCTGATCGGTAAATGCGTTATTGTAGAGTTCTCTCTTGTCCTCTTATTTCCAACATTCTGAAGGTCATAAGTATTGAGAAAATATTTTGGCACCACTTTCTCCCACAGCATAGAGAAACCTCATGTGACGTTGAGTGTGGGCCACAGTCTTTCTCAAGTAACTTCTTAGTCTTTTCAGAGGCTCTGACCTGAGTTCATAATGGAATTAAAAGTGGACATACCCTTTCTAACTGGAAGGTGGATTCTCTAAGGAACCCAAAGGATCTCACTCCAACCCTGAGCTCATGATCAACTACATGTTGTGCGGTATAAAATATGGTTTGAGATATTTTCTGCCTAATCCTATTGTAAGCTGTGCTCCCTTTTAGATGGTCACATTGACCTTTTTCAAGTTAAGTGCCTTGGTTTATAATGCCACCTCTCGGAGGACAGCTGTGCAAGAACTGTGTATGCCCACTTGCTCATTGGTAGCATAACACAGAGAACTCCCTTACCTTTCTATTACAGTCCACTAGTAATTATGAGCTATAACATTCATTAGCTAGTCAGAGGAGTTGCTGAGAAGTTGTAAGTACGGTCAGGCTCGGACTGGCCCACAGGGGTACGGGTGAATCCCTCGGTGGGCCCCTTGAGCAAGACGGGCCCCTAGTCTCCCTCCCCCTACACAAGTGGCACATAACACAGTAGACTTACTGCACTACATACATATATTCAATGTGCAGCACCTCAATCAGCCTATGTTCATATAAAAAACTTGATAGATTATGAAAGAAACTCCCCAGTTTATTATTATAAAAAAAAACAGAGCTGAGATGACTTCTAGCATAAAAATATCTTAGAACAAAAGCAGGGTGGCACTGCCTTTACCCCTTTCTCAAACAGTAAGCCTCCAAGATTGGGTCTTCCTTGTTACTCAAGAAGGTGGTGCCTCCAAGTCTTACATAAATGTCCAACAAAAAGAAAACAAATAGGCGGCACTCACCAAAAAGTGGATTCTTTATTCACACATCTGGCTACATGTCACCATGGCGAGCATGGGGCGGACAAACATAGCACAGGCAAAAGGATCGTGGCGACGGAAGCCCTGAGGTGCTAAACGACCGTTGCCACGATCCTTTTACCTGCGCTATGTTTGTCCGCCATGGTGACGTGTCGCCAGATGTTTAAATAAGTATCCACTTTTTGGTGAGTGCCGCCTATTTGTTTTCTTTTTGTTGGACATTGAGATGACTTCTAGGTATAGAGGAAAGCTAGCCAGTATCCTCTTTTCCCCAGGATCTATCTGCCTTCTCAAATTTGCTGCAGGGACCCCCATGTTCAATCATCTGGTAGCATCTTGCTTCTGTGTGAGCAGGAAATATTTGAATGTATCTGTACGGTAGGCCCCCAAAATAAATTTTACTGGTGGGCCCCAGGCACCCCAGTCCGACACTGAGTACGGTCACATAGTTCATCACTCTTACCACTTACTTAGCTTCTCCTGGGAGAAGTAGAGAAGATGTGGCAGCTTCAGAAGCAGCCAGCTCAGCACAACAGTGATCCATCTGCGTAACAGAAGGAGCAAGACTGAGCATGTGCGTCCACCCTTGCCGATTTAATGAAGCAGACCAAGTAAAGGCTATTAAACTGAAACAGCAGGTGATGCTATAATAACTATTCCATGAATATCTGGCGATATGAGCATTTTTTTTATAAATGAATGCAAAAAAATTTCATAATTTGGGTCTGGGTGTTCCTATAAACATAATTGTTATAATTTAGCTAACCAATGGTGGATCCTCTTGAAGAAGTTTCTCAAACTCTTGAGCTGCCTGCAAGTTATTGATGTTCATATGAAAAATATATACATTTAAAGGCCTTCTTTTGCACTGTGGCTTCCAACCATGCCCACATCAATTCATCCCTCTTGGATATGTCTTATGCAGGTACTTACATTGAGAACAGAGTTATAATGTGAGGGGTCACTCAATTTCATATGCAGCTAGTGATGGATCTGCTTAGAACATATACCAGAGGCATCCAGCTGTATTCTGCTTTCTTCTAGCTCATATATCGCAAGAGAGTGTTTCATTTGATGCTTGTGCTGTGCTTCTATAAAATATCACCTTTCCTGGATATATAAGTACTTTGCATATTATACGGGTAGCTTTGTTTGAAAATTATTTTTTTAATTGTCTAAGAGTTGCATTCATGTGTTTTCCTCTTGTAGCTGAAATTTGCCCATCTTTCTGTCATATGAGGTGATAGCCTCATGATCAGCAACCTCAAGCATGATTGCAACATTCACCAGTTTCCAAATTCTTCAACTTTTATTGAATCCCTTTCATGAAGCTTTACTGTGGATGGTCTCCAAGTCAACACCCATTGTCCCCTCCTCTGCAATCTACACACCTACTTTATAAACCAGTAGCAAACCAGAGTTTACTGAGGTTACAACATCTGTTTGTCAAGGTTCTGCATACACGTTTATGGAGAACATACAAAAATATAGTGACTTAAAACCCCAGACTGCTGTTTAAATAACCTTCTTTTCTCTTCCCTTTAATGCTGTTAGTTTAACCAACTTGTACCCAAATACACCCATCTGATATAGGTTTGTCCTCAGCTCACTTGTAATATAGGAAAGAAAATATTGACTATAGTGCATTGCCCTCATTACGAAAATGTATGTGACATATTATGTGGAAAAGGACCGGCTCTTTACAGAGAACTTAGATGCAGTTTTTTTTATTCATTTTTATAGTCAAAACCAGGAGTGGATCCTACTGTTTTTTGGCTCAGGTTGCAAAACGTTGGTTTTCATTTTACCCAAAGACTGACAACCAATAGTGCACTGCAGCCTGTAATTATGTTAGTGCTATATTGTCAGTGAGTAACGTTTGTTTTTTTCCATGTGGATAAGCATTGGCTCATGGATAATTTGCTTTTTTGTCCTTACAAACACCTGGGCACTGACAAAAGGATAGTTAGTAGAGACCTATTCATTGCAAGCTCAAAATCAAATGGAAACGCATACAACAATTTTGTCTTTGTTCTCTCTTTACTTTGCACTCTTCGTTAGAAATTTGCTTTGGCTGCTTCGTCAAGAAATTCAATTCGTTACGAATTACTTCACAAATCGCCTTCCATTATATAGAGCAGGCCTAATGATGGGGAATGGTTATTGCGCCCCTTCCCCCCCCCCTGTCATTTAACCTCTCAGATGCTGCGTTTTGCGCTGATCGGGCATCTGAGACTCACATTCATGTGCTCAGGGGTTAATCCGGAGTTAAAACAAAAATGATACTCACCTCATCCACTTGATCACAGAGAGGCCGTCCGTTCCCCTCTTGATTGAACAAAACGCGCCAAAGTCGCCACCTTCGACGAATGTGAATATATCACCACGTGATCACTCTGGCTGCACACAGTGACGTCAACACTGTTGAATTCACTGTGAGCAACCAGCGAGATCACATGGTGACGTCTTCAATCATGCTCAACACAGGTTCAATGAAGACGATAGTGGACAGCCTCTACGCGATCAAGTGGATGAGGTGAGTGTAATTTTTTTCTTTTAGCCACCATTTTAGGAAAAATTGTTTTGTTACCAAGAAGCACGAAGAAATTTGTTGGGAATCAAATTTTTCCTGAAATTCGGATACTTCAATTCACTCAACACTATTCTTCATCTCTGTCTGTTTGGTGCCCTAAGCAAGCTTGCTATAATGTGCCCCTTCTCCCCCATAATCAGCATTTTCACTGTGACAGGCGGATCGTTGACATCATATAGTCTGTATTGCACAGGACAAGGGCTGTTTGTTTATATTTTTTACACTGCTAGGTGGAGGCTTCCGTCTAGCAGTGTTTCTGGTGACTTCACTGGCACTAATGGGCAGGCTTTAGCACTGCCCTAGCCGTTTTACAGGCTAGGGCAGCGCTAAAGCCCGTTCCTTAGCGACGGTGACATCAACAGGCTCACTGCTAGGCGAAAGCCTCCACCTAGCAGACACCCGGTACGTCACCGGATCTAATGAAAAAGCCCTTGCTCCGATGCTCCTATCAGAGGGGCTGCCTGGGTGAAGAAGGGGATATGTCTGGGTTCCGCTTTAAACCTGGACAACCCCTTTAACGGCAAATATATTGGATAATAAATATTCATTCAATATGGCTTATTAAACAAGGGAGAGTAAGTAGCATGGTGGCACTGCTTCTGTCTTACTTATTGTACATGTGTCTCATATAAAAACCTTCCATCCCAGACAAACAATACAAATTTTCGGTTGTGCTCAGCCCAACAAAGTCCTTAAAACGGTGCAAATAAGGAAGAAATAGACGGCACTCACCTATTTTGGCTTAAAAACGTCTTCAACTTTATTTCAACAAACTTTCTGTAAAAACAGAAGGTTGTGGGGCGGACAGCGATCTCACACACATTATGTTGCGGCGACGGCAACGATTGTTCTGATGACTAGGGAATATTATGTGAGGGAAACCATTCGTCAGTTAGAGGATGTGAAGGTATATGAGAAATTGCTAATAGACTCAATTCAAAAGATTCACATGCAACTGAAGGGATTGCTCAATAAATATGTGGAAAACAGTGTGTTATCAAAGAAAGTGGCAAAGAGGCTTTTACCACTACATCCATTAAAACCCTCTTGGTACTTTTTACCAAAGGTGCACAAGTCCCTGGAGCAACCCCCTGGCCATCCTATTGTGGCAGGGATTGGTTCAGTGACAGAATCCCTATTCAAATATATAGACTGGCTCCTGAGACCATTATTGAGTAGCGTGCCATCGTATCTGCAGGACACCAATGACTTCCTCCTGGCGCTGCAAGATTTCCAGTGGCAGGAGGATTTCAATATGGTGTCATTAGATGTAGAAAGCTTATACACCCGTATACCATTAGAGAAAGGGGTGAGGGCAGTGATGGATGTACTCAGCATATCTAATAAGAGAAGTCAGTATGGTGATTTTATTAGGGAAGGATTGGATTTTGTTCTATCCAATAATGTGTTCAGATTTGGGAACCAGTGGTTCAGACAGAGAAAGGGAACAGCGATGGGGACACCTGTATCATGCACCTTTGCAAATATATACCTTGCTAGATTGGAAGATAGATTTGTTTTTTCACTTTTTTAAGATACATTGATGATATACAGTACAGACCAAAAGTTTGGACACACCTTCTCATTCAAAGAGTTTTCTTTATTTTCATGACTATGAAGGCATCAAAACTATGAATTAACACATGTGGAATTATATACATAACAAACAAGTGTGAAACAACTGAAAATATGTCATATTCTAGGTTCTTCAAAGTAGCCACCTTTTGCTTTGATTACTGCTTTGCACACTCTTGGCATTCTCTTGATGAGCTTCAAGAGGTAGTCACCTGAAATGGTCTTCCAACAGTCTTGAAGGAGTTCCCAGAGATGCTTAGCACTTGTTGGCCCTTTTGCCTTCACTCTGCGGTCCAGCTCACCGCAAACCATCTCGATTGGGTTCAGGTCCGGTGACTGTGGAGGCCAGGTCATCTGGCGCAGCACCCCATCACTCTCCTTCATGGTCAAATAGCCCTTACTTTCAAATTTTTCCTAATTTTTTGGCTGACTGACTGACCTTCATTTCTTAAAGTAATGATGGCCACTCGTTTTTCTTTACTTAGCTGCTTTTTTCTTGCCATAATACAAATTCTAACAGTCTATTCAGTAGGACTATCAGCTGTGTATCCACCTGACTTCTCCTCAACGCAACTGATGGTCCCAACCCCATTTATAAGGCAAGAAATCCCACTTATTAAACCTAACAGGGCACACCTGTGAAGTGAAAACCATTTCAGGGGACTACCTCTTGAAGCTCATCAAGAGAATGCCAAGAGTGTGCAAAGCAGTAATCAAAGCAAAAGGTGGCTACTTTGAAGAACCTAGAATATGACATATTTTCAGTTGTTCCACACTTGTTTGTTATGTATATAATTCCACATGTGTTAATTCATAGTTTTGATGCCTTCAGTGTGAATCTACAATTTTCATAGTCATGAAAATAAAGAAAACTCTTTGAATGAGAAGGTGTGTCCAAACTTTTGGTCTTTACTGTATTTATGGTGTGGTCAGGATCTGAATCTCAATGTAAGGAATTTGTCACATATTTGAGCATGATATGAAGATGATGTTTACCAGCAAATTTGGGGGCGACAAGTTGGATTTCTTGGATGTGACTGTCATGGTGACTGGTGATGGGTTGGTCACGGGGGCTATCGTAAGCCCACGGCGACCAACTCCTTGCTGCACTACAACAGTTTTCATCCTTTGAGTGTCAAGAGATCCGTCCCTTATGGTCAGTTCACAAGATTGGGAAGGATTAATAACACAGAGAAGGGCTTTGAGTCACAAGCCGCTGAGTTTGAAAAACGCCATGTTGAACGAAGCTATGGACAGAGCAGCTAGTGTCACTCAACAAGACCCTTTAAAAAGAAAAAGCAAAATGAAAACTGAGGAGAAAGATAAGAGATTTGCCTTCTCTTTTCAATATAGCCCAATTGCAGATGCCATTAAAAAGGCTATATTCAGGAATTGGGACATTTTGAAAAAAGATGACAGTCCAAAATAATACACCCAGACTAAACCTATTATAGCATTTAGGAGAAGCCATACTGTTAGAGATCGTTTAGTGAGGAGTCCATTTATAGAAGAAAAACCCACCACTTGACTGAGGGAAATACGCCCAATAGGGAATTATAAATGCGGTAATTGGGCTTTTTGCAATTATAATCCTCAGTGGAAGACCTTGCAACATAATGTGTGTGAGATCGCTGTTTTTTCCGCAAGTTTGTTGAAATAAAGGTGAAGACGTTTTTAAGCCCAAATTGGTGAGTGCCGCCTATTTCTTCTATATTTACACCATTCAATATGGCTTAACCCCTTAAGGACTGGGCCATTTTTCACCTTAAAGAGGACCTTTCACCGATTATTACACTATGAACTAACTATACAGACATGTAGAGCGGCGCCCGGGGATCTCACTGCACTTACTATTATCCCCGGGCGCCGCTCCGTTCTCCTGCTATGCCCTCCGGTATCTCCGCTCACTAAGTTATAGTAGGCGGAGATTCCAGTCCCTAAGTTATGGTAGGCGGAGTCTGCCCTTGTTCTGCTCTAGCGCTGGCCAATCGCAGCGCAGAGCTCACAGCCTGGGAGGTTATTTTCTCCCAGGCTGTGAGCTCTGCAATGCGATTGGCCAGCGCTACAGAAGAACAAGTGCAGACTCCGCCTACCATAACTTAGGGAACGGAGATACCGGAGGACATAGCAGGAGAACGGAGCGGCGCCCAGGTATAATAGTAAGTGCAGTGAGATCCCCGGGCGCCGCTCTACATGTCTGTATAGTTAGTTCATAGTGTAATAATCGGTGAAAGGTCCTCTTTAAGGACCAGGCCATTTTTTGCAAATCTGACGTGTCACTTTATGTGGTGATAACTTTAAAACGCTTTTACTTATCCAGGCCATTCTGAGAGTGTTTTCTCATCACATATTGTACTTCACGACAGTGGTAAAATTTAGTCAAAAAATTTCATTTTTATTTATAAAAAAATTCCTAATTTACAAACAATTTGGAAAAACTAGCAAATTTCCAAATTTCAATTTCCCTACTTTTATAATAGATAGTAATACCTCCAAAAATAGTTATTACTTTACATTCCCCATATGTCTACTTCATGTTTGGATCATTTTGTGAATGCCATTTTATTTTTTGGGGACGTTACAAGGTTTAGAAGTTTAGAAGCAAATCTAAAACCCACTTTTTCAGGACCATTTCAGGTCTGAAGTCACTTTGTGAGGCTTACATAATAGAAACCACCCAAAAATGACCCCATTTTACAAACTACACCCCTCAAGGTATTCAAAACTGATTTTACAAACCCTTTGGTGTTCAACAAAAATTCATGGAAAATAGAGATAAAATGTCAAAATTTCACTTTTTGGCAGATTTTCCATTTGAATCAATTTTTTCCAGTTACAAAGCAAGGGTTAACAGCCAAACAAAACTCAATATTTATGGCCCTGATTCTGTAATTTACCCCATATGTGGTTGTAAACTGCTGTACGGGCACATGGCAGGGCGCAGAAGGAAAGGAACGCCATATGGTTTTTGGAAGGCAGATTTTGCTGGAGTGTTTGTTTTGACACCATGTCTCATTTGAAGCCCCCCTGATGCACCCCTAGAGTAGAAACTCCAAAAAAGTAACCCCATTTTGGAAACTACTGTATAAGGTGGCAGTTTTGTTGGTACTATTTTAGGGTACATATGATTTTTGGTTGCTCTATATTACACTCTATTCCAGATGTCTATTTCGGGGAATGCCTTGCATATTTCAGCAAGACAGTGTTTACGACTTCTCAAAATAAGAGTCTGGCTGCTAAACTGGCCTGCATGCAGTCCTAGCCTTTCACCAACAGAAAACATTTGGCACATCATGAAATGAAAAATCCGGCAAAAGAAGACCCAGGACTGTTGAGCAGCTAAAATCCTACATCAGACAAGATGGGACAACATTTAAAAAAAATAATAATACAGCAATTGGTCTCTTCACTTCCCAGACATTTCTAATCTATTGTTAAAAGAAGAGGGCATGCTACATTATGGCTTACATGGCCATGTTCCAACTTTTTTGAGATTATTTACTGCCATCTAGTTCTAAATGGGGTTGTACAATAAAACATGTGCCATCTCATGGGCTTTACCAAATGTGCTGATTGCCATATTAGTGATTTACTTTAGGTTAGCTAAGAATATAATTTATTGATTATGCAACATTTAGGTGAAAAGGAGGTACCTACTCACAAATGGCAAAACATGTTTGCTAAACTATGCCCATGTATTGTAATGGTCATGGAAAATCTGGTCACACTTACCCAAGGTGTCACAGAAGGGTCTGAAAGTAAAAATTTAGATCCCTTCAATTCTAAAACGGGAAAACAAGCAGAGACTATGATGACAGAAAACAAGAAAGTGATATTAGACATTATTCTGTGGTTAATGTTGGAATAGTAAAAAAGAATAATCATGTAGTGAATTGTAATATGTTGAGCCTTATGGTTGTAAATTGTAATGTATGGTTTATTATTTTATGCACTTATATAGCGCTATTATATTCCTCAGCGCTTTACAGACAATAGCATCCAACTGTCCTCAATGGGGCTCATAATCTAAGTTCCCTATCAGTATGTTTTTGGAGTGTGGGAGGAAACCTTGGTCAGATTCGAACCTAGGACCCCAGCGCTACAACGCACCAGTGCGAGCCACCGTTCTGCCCCTGGTATGGTTGTAATAAAGCACTTTCATTAGCTTCAATATTCAGAAAATGTGTGATTTATTTAGGTTACTGTGTCATATACTTGCAGTGTAAAAATCTAGGGAATTTTTGAACCTACACTCCCTAGAGACAGAAATAAAAACATCACAATTAGATTTGCATGTTTCAAGTCAATCAGTAAGAAATGTAGCTACATTCTGCACAATTGCCTCTTTCTATAAGTTTGGATAGCAAGTGTTAAATCAGGGGTGCAGACTACAGGTGCCGCACTCTTCATTAGTGTCAGGTTGCACATCTCTGAGGCCATCCATAAGTATTGGACTGGGTTCCCATGGGTCTACTATTAATTAATCTATTTTGCACATACGTTATATCATTAAAATCAACTCCCTCAATGATTGACAACATGATTGTGTATGACCATCCACTAGACTCATATGGTCGGAGTTAGAAAATAGAAGTTACACTAACAGTACTTACTCATTTACCCCATCACCATATATGAATCTGCTCAGCTTCTCCAGATGTATACTGTCCATAGATATTACTGGATGTTAAGCATTACACAGTCCCTTTGAGATGGAGTTGACATGCTAGTTTTAGGAGGGTTTTATTCTGGAAAGCAGGAGATATTTTGGATAAAGACTTGTATAGTTGGTTATCACCAGTATACAGATCATCTAGAAAACCAAACTTGTTAAGAATACCTTCAACTGGGTTAGTGTGAAAAGTATCAAGAGAAAGCTAAGACAACTAAAGTTTGCTATATAGTAAGGTATACAATATTAAAAACCTTGGTCTGAGATCACATAGCCCAAGAAAGGAAGAGATCTTCTCTCAAAAAAGCACTTCTTGAATTTAGTGAGTCTGTTCTCTTGCATACTTTGGAGAATGGCATAAACCTGCTTCTGATGTGACGTGTATCCGCTGTGCCACTGAAAAGATTTGACTCAGGGAAACTCCTAAGGGTGTTGTCCTGGCGGCCCCCTGGTCTTCACCCTTTAATCCCTATACAGGCATCTGGATTCCACTGCAGGGAAATCACCAAGCTGCTACCTCTTGGAGTAGTCTCTTTTTCAGCGACTGCTGAACCATGAGGGCAAGAGACAAAGGGCTTCGCCAAGACCATAGGGACAAGACCATAGGGACAAGCCAAGGTCAGGGCAGGCAGAGTTCATGCAATCCAGTAACAGCTCACTGGAACGTTATTAATAGAGTAAATTAAATTCTTACTAGAAAAATCCCCTAAAACGTAACTTTTAATCTAAACCAATAAAAATATAACAGATAGAATATCTTGTGTGGAGATTAATTATCTGTAGATGACTAATGTGCCCACAGGTATGTGGCTAAATAGATAATACAATTATGTAGGGCAATATCCTAGGCAGATACAGTTAAAAAACAATGAAGGCTGGTTGGTGGGTTTACTCACGGTTACCATATACTTGCGGTAAATGTCAAATAGGATCATTTCCAGCAAAGTAGATTCATTGCTAGGTGAAGTTAAGGTTACCGTGTAGTTCGAGAAGCTGCCAGATAATGGTATTTTTTCGTCACCAGCAGTGTAGTCAGTAGATGACCTGTCCCTGGGTGTCCCTTTTAGGCTATCCCTGCCTAAAAGCGGAGCATCCACCCCGAAAGGGCCGACCCCACTTATCGGTGGCTAAACCCTGGTCAAAGCCCTAAAAAACAGTTTTCTCAAAAGGTGTCCCGACGCGTTTCCCCATAGAAGATAGTCCTGGTTAGGGAACATGACAAAACAAAGGATGGAATATTGATGCTGGCAGCCAAGAAATATGGGCGCTAAGAAATAGACACAAGAACCCCCTTTATATACCTACATAGTGTTTAAAAATGGTGCTCCCGCTCTGGGAGATGCAATTAGCCGGAAGGGGGCGGAGACCATGGTATCTTTCCACCAGCCCAGGGGGAGATTTGCATAACTGGGCTCCCCATTGCGGTCCCCCTGAGCTGGTGGAAAAATCTACCATCAAAAAGAAAATTATTATGTAAAAGGAATTCCAAGATTTTTAATACGAAGCAGTTATGGATCTTGTATTGTATGCCTCGAGTTTTCAAAAAAATGTTCCTTTGCTTTTAGGCTAAATTTGTGTGGTATGCTAGTATATAGTGCCTCTACATCAATAGAAGCCAGACACAAATGATCATCCACAGAGATATTCTCAATCTTCATCATAAGATCTGTGGTGTCACGTATATAAGATGGCAAGGATAATACAAACGGGCGAAGAATCACATCAATGTAGATACTGCAGTTTTGTGTCATGGAGTTGACTCCTGAGTCGACCGGATGACCCTTTAAGGGAGGCTATCCCTTGTGTATTTTAGGGAGAGCATAAAAGGTAGGGATTTGAGGATTTTTGGGAACCATTTTTCCTCATTAGAGATCACCCAAATGCTTCAATGAGAATGGATTCTAATTCCCTGGAGAAGTCCTCCATAGGATTTTTTTGATAATATCCCATAACAGGTCTTGTCATTAAGGAGGTTAAGGCACATGGTTTGGTAAGTATAATGATCCATTATAACCACGTTTCCTCCTTTGTCAGGGGGTTTACAAATTATAGTGGAATCTGTTTCAAGGTCATTTAGCACCTCCCATTCCTCCTTATTAAAAGTTCTTAACATGTTAGGGTTAGTTGAGGGAATTCTGTTTATCTCTTCAGTTACCAATTTACAGAAAATATTGATAGCCTGGGAATCCTGTGGTGGAGGCATCCTACTGCTCTTTTCTTTAAGAGAGGTGAAGGGTCCCTGTCCCGAAATCCGCTCATTATCCTCCAAAAGATAGCTCAAGACTCGTCCTCCCTCAAATCCTCATCTAAAATCCCCAATTTTTTGTATGTCTCTTTGTTATGGGATCTGAATTTTTTTTTCCATTTACGTTTACGAGTAAATAGATTAATGTCCTTTATCCAATTAAATGAATTGAACTTAGTTGTCGGTACAAAAGAGAAACCCTTTGCCAAGACTCTATTCTCAACTTCAGATAATGGTCGTGTAGAGAGGTTGATAATCTGATTTGCATGGGGTAATACTTATGTTTCAGTGACTTTGGATTGGTTGTCCCCTTTCTGTCCCTCAATTGGTACGGGAAGTCATTCGTGCCATTCCCTACTTCTAAAAAAGAAGACGAGGAGGAGGATGAGATGGGTGGGCCAGGTGTATATGTTACCCCGCTGATGGGGTGGCGGTTGAATACGGGTGTCCGTATGACATCCCCTGTATCCTCTATGGGGCGTCTCTTTCTACCTCTCCCCCTTCCTTGGGCCTTCCCTGTATGAACTGATGTTGAGGTAATTTCGGTGTCTGACGACTCTATATCAGCTGTAGAGGATTCCACAGTCTGGACTCCTAGTGTATCGTTAGTGAGGAAACTAAAAACTAGTTTTTCCCGAAAATCTGTGAGATCATGTATAAATTGTCTCTGTTTTCTTTCCTTTAAAGTTGTTTGATAGAGTTCAATATTATGTTGTCTACCAAAGTCAGGGTCAATTAAAAATTTTAGGACTGAATCAATAAGGATATTAAGGTGTTGTGTTGATTGGTCCAAAAATTAAGCATTCTTCATCCAGCAACAGTTGCATAAACCGAATTGAGCTGTCTAACAGCTCCTGTTCCCACTTAGTAAGTAGAGAGGTAGATCTAGCTTTCTCTCTGCAGGTACAAGGTGTACTCTCAGACCTTTTGAGACAATCTTATTTTTTATGTAATTTTCTAGGGATTGTACCTCCCACCACAATCTAAGGTTCTGTTTGTATTCTTCAAAAAGTTCTTTGAATAATGTTTTTAATGAAGGTGTCCCTCCCCAGCTCCCTTCCCCCTCTTTTTCTGAAAAACCTCCCTTGCCTCACTAAGCCAAGATTCAGTGTTAATTGGTCCCCTCAGAAAACCTGCCATATTACATATCAAAAACAGCTCACTGGAACGTTATTAATAGAGGAGTAAATTAAATGCTTACTAGAAAAATCCCCTAAAAGTTAACTTTTAATCTAAACCAATAAAAATAAAAAAGATAATTAATCCCCACACAAGATATTCTATCTATAGATGACTAATGTTCCCACAGGTATGTGGCTAAATAGATAATACAATTATGTAGGGCAATATGCTAGGCAGATACACTTGGCCATGGAACGCATTGGGCATAACATTAGTATCCTGCCCCGTGCGTTCCACTGGCACATCCATACGGTGCATTCCACCGCCCGGAAGTGCGCTCCATATGCCGGAAGTCCCAGCAATAACGCGTTCTCCGTGTAACAACCTGCCTATTTCAGCCCTTCTCATGTCTGGGCTTTAATATAATATAGTCTTGTTTATTATAATATTACCTTGCTTATGTTTTTTCATCATTATTTTGTGTACATCGTATATTTATATGGCTGGAACGCTTCTGCTTTCCACCTGACCGGAAGTAAGGCAAAGTCTCTGACCCCTTCCGGATAATTGCGTCTCCCAGAGTGGGAGCACCATTTTCAAACACTATGTAGGTATATAAAGGGGGTTCTTGTGTCAATTTCTTAGTGTCCATATCATCTTGGCTACCAGCATCAATATTCCATCCTTTGTTTTGTCATGTCCCCTGATGAACCAGGACTATCTTTTATGGGGAAACGCGTCAGGACACCTTTTGAGAGAACTGCTTTTTAGGGCTTTCCTAGGGCTTTGACCAGGGTTAAGCCACCGATAAGTGGGATCGGCACTTTCGGGGCAGGTGCTCCGCTTTTAGGCAGGGATAGCCTAAAAGGGATTACTAACTGGTGGTCACTATGGACCTATTTACGTTCTTGGATCAAGTACTGTTTTTTCTTTTAAAACTTCACTTTTATTCTGTTATTTTAAAATACATTAACCTTTTAATCTTATTTAATCCTATTGCTACACTAAAGACATATTTTAAAACTCTCAGTGGTGCGGGCTTGCTCTAGATTCTTAGCTTTTAGTATTATATATTTTTTATAATTATAATCATGTATCCCAGTTGCTGCTACCTTCTTAATGTATGGGACTTTTTATTTTGATCCCTCCTATTCATATAACATGACTGTTGAGGGAGGGATGGGGGGGGGGAATAAGGGGGGGAGGAGAGATTAGGAGATTGACCTGTTGGTTGGTACAATCTCTAGGAAGGTGATAGAGGGGAGGAGCGTCACGATCTATTGTTTAATATCGTGCCCCTAGTGTATTGGGATCTATGTTGAGCTTATTCCCTAGTGGTGGCAGCTACTGCTTGTTCTGTTGATACATTCATCCTCTCACCTCCTATCCATCTCTCTCCATAGCCTATATTCCCCTTAAAGCCACTGCCTTCTATAATAATAATTATTGGCTGCTCATGTGTTTGAGCCTAGTCCCTATGGTTCGCTGCTACTGTGGTTGTTTCTTTGTTTGCTCATGAATTAACCCCTCCAGAGCGTTTAGCTTGGGGGGAGACATGGGGGCTATGACACCTTAGGTAGGTTTTAAGTTAGGGTTTCTTTAGGGCCTTGTTTCTCTTCCCTGTACCTCTTTTCCCGCCCTTTTTTCTATTTCAGGTAAAATCACCTCAGAAATCGTCTTACCTGCATTCTAGAAGATTCCAGCTGCTGGGAGTCAAGAGCGCAGCTGATTGGTTGCTGCCCGTTGCTGGGGGAGATTTCCAGCTCCCTGATTTGTTGTTTGTTTATCGGCGGGAATCTGTTCCCCTTTATATTCCCAGGTTCGGCGGAGCTGGCTCAGAAGTGCCTGAAGAGCTGACCAGCGTCCCACCCCCCCCTTCCCTTATTTTTTCCACTGTATCATCTGTCGCTGGGCTTTATTAGAGGGGTAGTGTCGCTCAGCTCATGCTGAGTAGATCTTGGTCCTTACACTGCGTGCAGAATTATTAGGCAAATGAGTATTTTGACCACATCATCCTCTTTATGCATGTTGTCTTACTCCAAGCTGTATAGGCTCGAAAGCCTACTACCAATTAAGCATATTAGGTGATGTGCATCTCTGTAATGAGAAGGGGTGTGGTCTAATGACATCAACACCCTATATTAGGTGTGCATAATTATTAGGCAACTTCCTTTCCTTTGGCAAAATGGGTCAAAAGAAGGACTTGACAGGCTCAGAAAAGTCAAAAATAGTGAGATATCTTGCAGAGGGATGCAGCACTCTTAAAATTGCAAAGCTTCTGAAGCGTGATCATCGAACAATCAAGCGTTTCATTCAAAATAGTCAACAGGGTCGCAAGAAGCGTGTGGAAAAACCAAGGCGCAAAATAACTGCCCATGAACTGAGAAAAGTCAAGCGTGCAGCTGCCAAGATGCCACTTGCCACCAGTTTGGCCATATTTCAGAGCTGCAACATCACTGGAGTGCCCAAAAGCACAAGGTGTGCAATACTCAGAGACATGGCCAAGGTAAGAAAGGCTGAAAGACGACCACCACTGAACAAGACACACAAGCTGAAACGTCAAGACTGGGCCAAGAAATATCTCAAGACTGATTTTTCTAAGGTTTTATGGACTGATGAAATGAGAGTGAGTCTTGATGGGCCAGATGGATGGGCCCGTGGCTGGATTGGTAAAGGGCAGAGAGCTCCAGTCCGACTCAGACGCCAGCAAGGTGGAGGTGGAGTACTGGTTTGGGCTGGTATCATCAAAGATGAGCTTGTGGGGCCTTTTCGGGTTGAGGATGGAGTCAAGCTCAACTCCCAGTCCTACTGCTTCATTCTTCAAGCAGTGGTACAGGAAGAAGTCTGCATCCTTCAAGAAAAACATGATTTTCATGCAGGACAATGCTCCATCACACGCGTCCAAGTACTCCACAGCGTGGCTGGCAAGAAAGGGTATAAAAGAAGAAAATCTAATGACATGGCCTCCTTGTTCACCTGATCTGAACCCCATTGAGAACCTGTGGTCCATCATCAAATGTGATATTTACAAGGAGGGAAAACAGTACACCTCTCTGAACAGTGTCTGGGAGGCTGTGGTTGCTGCTGCACGCAATGTTGATGGTGAACAGATCGAAACACTGACAAAATCCATGGATGGCAGGCTTTTGAGTGTCCTTGCAAAGAAAGGTGGCTATATTGGTCACTGATTTGTTTTTGTTTTGTTTTTGAATGTCAGAAATATATATTTGTGAATGTTGAGATGTTATATTGGTTTCACTGGTAAAAATAAATAATTGAAATGGGTATATATTAGTTTTTTGTTAAGTTGCCTAATAATTATGCACAGTAATAGTCACCTGCACACACAGATATCCCCCTAAAATAGCTAAAACTAAAAACAAACTAAAAACTACTTCCAAAAATATTCAGCTTTGATATTAATGCGTTTTTTGGGTTCATTGAGAACATGGTTGTTGTTCAATAATAAAATTAATCCTCAAAAATACAACTTGCCTAATAATTCTGCACTCCCTGTATATGGTTAATTTATCATTGGTCTTCTGGTATTGGTTTTTATGGTATTTTAAATTAATTTATTTATTTATTTATGGTTGCAAAATATTTTAAGTGACCCTTAATAAAGCACAGCGGCCATTTCTTCCACTATGTTGTTAGTGTCAATTATTTATTTAACAACCTAGTTAGTATTAAAGTGTGTAATTTGCCCCCATGTGTTAGAGCTTAGTCCACATCGCACTGCCTAAAACCTAACACTCACACACCCTGCATCCCGACATGTTTCGCTGTGTAACCAGCGTCTTCAGGGGATGATGCAGGTGTGAGTGTTGGGGGCGGAGTCCATCCTTTGAAGGTTCGTTTCGGGTCACATGTTCTTAAACACCAATCATTTACTGATACATCATATCCGTTTGTTTCATTTGTTCACACCCTCTGTTT
The DNA here is from genome assembly GCF_905171765.1 of Bufo bufo. Lineage (NCBI taxonomy): Eukaryota > Metazoa > Chordata > Amphibia > Anura > Bufonidae > Bufo > Bufo bufo. The sequence goes on from NC_053395.1 coordinate 157,505,904, forward strand.
ATTGATTGGCCCCAGTCCGTCATGCGCTGGTGACTCACGGTTGTACGACGTATCCCTGGGATCATTGGCGCATGCGCCCGGATTTGCCCATTCTCCACTGCATTATCGCGAGGTTTTTATTATGTTCGCGCATGTGCGAGGACTTATACATTTCAGTCATTCGATTTTACTATCAGATTCGCGCATGCGTGCGGACTTTAACATTGATTTGTCCACGTCTATACTATCGCGGTATTACTAGCTCACACCTCGTACATGCGTGTATGCTTAGTATCGCGGCCTTCATTAGCGCAGGCGCGGACTCTTTGCTGGATTCCCCTCACCTTTCAGCATTTTTGTGGTCTTTCATTATTCTCACTGGTACTTAATTCTATTTATCTTCAGCACGTATCTATAGCTATATATTAATGTCCACACTATTACACGATTTTATTTTAGAGGTTGAGGTCCTTTCCCTAGCTTATCTCCCTTTTCTGAATGGATCTCAGTTATGATGTTATTACTCGTGATGCCTTTCTCTCATGACATATCCACTTGTTTATATGTATATGTTCCATCCTTTAATCCGGAGCTTCATTTCACTTCTGGCAGGGCCTCCTTGATATTTAACATTACTCTACTTATAGGGGGTGCCTATATTATGATGTACTTTTATTGATTGGGTCTATTAGTTGGTTGGGCATCTTATCTTGTTCCTAAGATCTCTAAATTTTTTGGTAATACTGTTTTATTCTCATGGTATATATATATATATTTATATCTGTATATACATGTGGGTGTAGGAGCTAATTTTTACTCAGGGGGACTTTTTTTTTGTCTAATTTTTAGATGTTTTCTTTTATAGAGGTGATATATTATCGTTTATTTTTATTTGTCATTTTACTGACTATTCATGCCTTTTTGTTTTTTAGGGTTACACCAGGTCCACAACCACTGGTCTACACACCCACCTCCAACATCTCCCCCCACCCCGAACGCACCTCCCCACAGCCTGGACCCCCCCATCAGCACCATGGTAAGTATTTCTTCTTCTTTTCTTTTTTTTTTAAAGAATATGTAATTTTTCAACTTTTTTTGGAATTAGATTTTTCTCCTTTTTTTTTGTTTTTATATATATATATATATATATATATATATATATATATATATATATCTTTTCTTCCCACGCGGATGGTCTTCACTGCCCCTCTCTAATTAATCTGTCTACATAGCATTATTGTTGCTGGTCTAGAAGTACTTTAGAAAATGATTGGAGTTTAAGAACATGTGACCCGAAACGAACCTTCAAAGGATGGACTCCGCCCCAAACACTCACACCTGCATCATCCCCTGAAGACGCTGGTTACACAGCGAAACATGTCGGGATGCAGGGTGTGTGAGTGTTAGGTTTTAGGCAGTGCGATGTGGACTAAGCTCTAACACATGAGCAAACAAAGAAACAACCACAGTAGCAGCGAACCATAGGGACTAGGCTCAAACACATGAGCAGCCAATAATTATTATTATAGAAGGCAGTGGCTATAACCCCTTAAGGACCGGGCTCATTTTCACCTTAAGGACCAGGCTCATTTTCACCTTAAGGACCAGGCCATTTTTTGCAAATCTGACCAGTGTCACTTTAAGTGCTCATAACTTTAAAACGCTTTGACTTACCCAGGCCGTTCTGAGATTGTTTTTTCGTCACATATTGTACTTCATGACACTGCTAAAATTGGGTCAAAAAAGTTAATTTTTTTGCATAAAAAAATACAATTTTTACCGTAAATTTTGAAAAATTAGCAAATTTCAAATTTTCAGTTTCTCTACCTCTGTAATACATAGTAATACCCCCAAAAATTGTGATGACTTTACATTCCCCATATGTCTACTTCATGCTTGAATTGTTTTGGGAATGATATTTTATTTTTTGGGGATGTTACAAGGCTTAGAAGTTTAGAAGCAAATTTTGAAATTTTCAGAAATCTTCAAAATCCCACTTTTTATGGACCAGTTCAGGTTTGAAGTCATATTGTGAGGCTTAGATAATAGAAACCTCCCAAAAATGACCCCATTCTAGAAACTACACCCCTCAAGGTATTCAAAACTGTTTTTTCAAACTTTGTTAACCCTTTAGGTGTTCCACAAGAGTTAATGGCAGATGGAGAAACAATTTTGAAATTTATATTTTTTGGAAAATTTTCCAATATAATCAATTTTTTCCAGGAGTAAAACAAGGGTTAACTGCCAAACAACACTCAAAATGGGTTGCCCTGATTCTGTAGTTTGCAAAAACACCCCATATGTGGTCGTAAACTACTGTTTGGCCGAACGGTAGCACATAGAAGGAGGGGAACACCATATGGGTTTTGGAAGGCAGATTTGGCAGGACTGGTTTTGTTTATACCATGTCCCATTTGAAGCCCCCTGTTGCACCCCTAGAATAGAAATTTCAAAAAAGTGACTCCATCTAAGAAAGTACACCCCTCAAGGTATTCAAAACTGGGTTTACAAACTTTGTTAACCCTTTAGGTGTTCCACAAGAGTTAATGGCAGATGGAGAAACAATTTTGAAATTTCTATTTTTTGGAAAATTTTCCAATATAATCAATTTTTTCCAGGAGTAAAACAAGGGTTAACTGCCAAACAACACTCAAAATGGGTTGCCCTGATTCTGTAGTTTGCAAAAACACCCCATATGTGGTCGTAAACTACTGTTTGGCCGAACGGTAGCACATAGAAGGAGGGGAACACCATATGGGTTTTGGAAGGCAGATTTGGCAGGACTGGTTTTGTTTATACCATGTCCCATTTGAAGCCCCCTGTTGCACCCCTAGAATAGAAATTTCAAAAAAGTGACTCCATCTAAGAAAGTACACCCCTCAAGGTATTCAAAACTGGGTTTACAAACTTTGTTAACCCTTTAGGTGTTCCACAAGAGTTAATGGCAGATGGAGAAACAATTTTGAAATTTCTATTTTTTGGAAAATTTTCCAATATAATCAATTTTTTCCAGGAGTAAAACAAGGGTTAACTGCCAAACAACACTCAAAATGGGTTGCCCTGATTCTGTAGTTTGCAAAAACACCCCATATGTGGTCGTAAACTACTGTTTGGCCGAACGGTAGCACATAGAAGGAGGGGAACACCATATGGGTTTTGGAAGGCAGATTTGGCAGGACTGGTTTTGTTTATACCATGTCCCATTTGAAGCCCCCTGTTGCACCCCTAGAATAGAAATTTCAAAAAAGTGACTCCATCTAAGAAAGTACACCCCTCAAGGTATTCAAAACTGGGTTTACAAACTTTGTTAACCCTTTAGGTGTTCCACAAGAGTTAATGGCAGATGGAGAAACAATTTTGAAATTTCTATTTTTTGGAAAATTTTCCAATATAATCAATTTTTTCCAGGAGTAAAACAAGGGTTAACTGCCAAACAACACTCAAAATGGGTTGCCCTGATTCTGTAGTTTGCAAAAACACCCCATATGTGGTCGTAAACTACTGTTTGGCCGAACGGTAGCACATAGAAGGAGGGGAACACCATATGGGTTTTGGAAGGCAGATTTGGCAGGACTGGTTTTGTTTATACCATGTCCCATTTGAAGCCCCCTGTTGCACCCCTAGAATAGAAATTTCAAAAAAGTGACTCCATCTAAGAAAGTACACCCCTCAAGGTATTCAAAACTGGGTTTACAAACTTTGTTAACCCTTTAGGTGTTCCACAAGAGTTAATGGCAGATGGAGAAACAATTTTGAAATTTCTATTTTTTGGAAAATTTTCCAATATAATCAATTTTTTCCAGGAGTAAAACAAGGGTTAACTGCCAAACAACACTCAAAATGGGTTGCCCTGATTCTGTAGTTTGCAAAAACACCCCATATGTGGTCGTAAACTACTGTTTGGCCGAACGGTAGCACATAGAAGGAGGGGAACACCATATGGGTTTTGGAAGGCAGATTTGGCAGGACTGGTTTTGTTTATACCATGTCCCATTTGAAGCCCCCTGTTGCACCCCTAGAATAGAAATTTCAAAAAAGTGACTCCATCTAAGAAAGTACACCCCTCAAGGTATTCAAAACTGGGTTTACAAACTTTGTTAACCCTTTAGGTGTTCCACAAGAGTTAATGGCAGATGGAGAAACAATTTTGAAATTTCTATTTTTTGGAAAATTTTCCAATATAATCAATTTTTTCCAGGAGTAAAACAAGGGTTAACTGCCAAACAACACTCAAAATGGGTTGCCCTGATTCTGTAGTTTGCAAAAACACCCCATATGTGGTCGTAAACTACTGTTTGGCCGAACGGTAGCACATAGAAGGAGGGGAACACCATATGGGTTTTGGAAGGCAGATTTGGTAGGACTGGTTTTGTTTATACCATGTCCCATTTGAAGCCCCCTGTTGCACCCCTAGAATAGAAATTTCAAAAAAGTGACTCCATCTAAGAAAGTACACCCCTCAAGGTATTCAAAACTGGGTTTACAAACTTTGTTAACCCTTTAGGTGTTCCACAAGAGTTAATGGCAGATGGAGAAACAATTTTGAAATTTCTATTTTTTGGAAAATTTTCCAATATAATCAATTTTTTCCAGGAGTAAAACAAGGGTTAACTGCCAAACAACACTCAAAATGGGTTGCCCTGATTCTGTAGTTTGCAAAAACACCCCATATGTGGTCGTAAACTACTATTTGGCTAAACGGCAGGACATAGAAGAAGGGGAACGTCATTTTTGGAAGGCAGATTTTGCTGGACTGGTTTATTGACACCATGTACCCTTTCAAGCCCCCTGATGCACCCCTAGAGTAGAAACTCCATAAAAGTGACCCCATCTAGGAAACTACGGGATAAGGTGGTTGTTGTTTTGGGACTATTTTTGGGGTAAATTTGATTTTTGGTTGCTCTATATTAGTCTTTTTTGAGGCAATGTAACAAAAAAATGTAATTCTAAAATTGTTTCTACATTCACTATTTGGTTTTGTGGAACACCTAAAGGGTTAACATAGTTTGTAAAGTAACTTTTGAATACCTTGAGGGGTGTAGTTTCTTAGATGGGGTCACTTTTTTGGAGTTTCTAGTCTAGGCTACATCAGGGGGGGCTTCTAATGGGACATGGTGTCAAAAAAAAAACTGTCCATCAAAATCTGCCTTCCAGAAACCATATGGAGTTCCCTTCGTTCTATGCCCTGCCGTGCGGCTATATAGCCATTTACGACCACATATGGGGTGTTTCTGCAAACTACAGAATCGGGGCAATAAATATTTAGTTTTGTTTGGCTGTTAACCCTTGCTTTATTACCGGCAAAATGGATTCAAATTGAAATTTTGCCCAAAAATTGGTGTTTTGGCACAGTTTTTATTTTATATTTTTAACACCGTTCATCCGAGGCGTTTGGTCAAAAGTTATTTTTATAGCGACGACTTTTACGCACGCGACGATGCCCAATATGTATGGCTCTCAGACTTTGGAGACACTAAGCAGGCATCCTAAAACTGCGGCCCTCCAGATATTGTAAAACTACAATTCCCACCATGCCCTGCTGATGGCTGTAGGTTGTCTGGGCATGCTGGGAGTTATAGTTTTACAACATCTGGAGGGCCGCAGTTTGAGGATGCCTGCTCTAAAACTAATATTTTTTGGGGAAAGAAAAATTGTTTCCGTGTCTCCAAAGTCTGAGAGCCATAGTGTTTTATGTTCTCTAGTGGACTGTTGAGGATTATAAAAATTTAGTACTCCATGGAAGTGTGATACTCCCTGAAGCAATTGATAATGCAGAGGCCCGGATGATCGGGGCAAGTGTCACATTGAGTAGTGGTGTCCTTCCGTATCCCCCTCTTGTGACACACTCTGCACTTTTTTTGGGTTCGTCCCTTCTTTCCAGTATGGGGGACCACACCTGGAAAGTGTTGGCCAGGGACGATCCGGGCGCCTCCAATTCCCGAGGTACTCCGGCCTGCTCTTTCCCGGTCCGAAAAGATCAGGTCTTTGAGGACTGCCTCATAGAACTGGAGGAATGTCCCTGTGCTGCCAGCGCTTCGGGATAGTACAAAAGAGTTGTACATGGCAACCTGTACCAAGTAGACCGCAACTTTTTTGTACCATGCCCGGGTTTTGCGCATGGCGTTATATGGCGTGAGGACTTGATCAGAGAGATCAACTCCTCCCATATACCGATTGTAGTCGACGATACAATCGGGCTTGAGGACCGTTGCCGCGGTACCTCGCACAGGGACAGGGGTGGTGCCGTTACCGTGGATTGTGGACAGCATAAGGACATCCCTCTTGTCCTTATACCTGACCAGCAACAGGTTTCCACTGGTAAGGGCACGGGTCTCACCCCTGGGGATAGGTACCTGGAGGGGGTAGGCAGGGAGGCCGCGTTGATTTTTCCGCACGGTCCCACAAGCGAACGTGGATCTGGCGGCAAGGGACCTGAACAAGGGAATGCTGGTATAAAAGTTATCCACGTACAAGTGGTAACCATTATCCAGCAGTGGGTACATAAGGTCCCACACGAGTTTCCCGCTAACACCCAGAGTGGGGGGACATTCTGGGGGTTCAATACGGGAATCTCGCCCCTCGTACACACGAAATTTGTAAGTGTACCCTGAGGCACTCTCACAAATTTTGTATAGCTTCACGCCATACCTCGCCCGCTTTGTGGGAATGTATTGGCGGAAACTGAGTCTCCCCTTGAACGCAACGAGAGACTCATCAACCGCGACCTCCCTTCCAGGTACGTAGGCCTGCTGAAATGTGGCCCCAAAGTGATCGATGACCGGCCGTATCTTATACAGCCGGTCATAGGCAGGATCACTTCGGGGGGGACATGCTGCATTATCGGAATAATGCAGACATTTCCGGATGGCCTCAAACCGGTGACGTATCATGACCATACTGTACAGTGGGGTCTGGTAGAGTATGTCCCCACTCCAGTATTGCCTGACACTGGGTTTTTGGACTAGACCCATATGCAGCACGAGGCCCCAAAATGTCCTCATTTCGGCTGCACTGACCGGCGTCCAGCCACCGGGTCTAGCCAAAACTGAGCCTGGGTTTTGAGCGACGAACTGTTGGGCGTACAGATTCGTCTGCTCCACCATCAAATTCACCAGTGAGTTACTGAAAAAAAAACTAAAATAGTCTATTTCAGTAAACCCCACTGTGGGAATCTGGATTCCAGGATTGCCAGCAAAATCCGGAATCTCAGGCTCAAAGTCCACTGGGGGACACCAGCTAAGTTCATCGGCAGGGGGCTCCGGTGGACTTATTTGGTGGGCCGGGAAACCAGTACGAACCCCAGGGCGGCTCGTACTAGGGTGGGCCACAGGATCCCTAGCATGTGGGGCCCCTGGCTCCGCCTGGCGGCGTCTCCGCCGCCTTGGTGGCTCATCGTCATCAGATGATGATGAGGAGGATGCGGATGACAAAAGGAATGTGGGGTCATCCTCATCCTCACTGGGGCTCTCAGAGTCGGAGGCAATCTGGGCGTATGCCTCCTCGGCCGAGAACATCCGGTGGGCCATGGGTGTGTGTGCGTGTAGGTGTGCGTGTGTGGCAAACTTTATTATATGTGCGTGTGTGTGGGGGCAACGGGTGTTCGCGTACTAAAAAGTCCAGGCAAAAAAATGGGCAAGTGTTAGAAAAAAAAAAAGTTAAAACTTGCTGATCAGCGGTACAACGCTGATCAGCGGTCGGTGGGGTGGTGGGGCGGGCGATGCGCTAACAGTGGACGGACGCTAAAAAGTGCCGGCCAGTCAGCGAACGCAGAAAAAAAAAAGTGGTGGTGAGTGGGGGGTGGGGGGTGCTGGTGGGGGGTAGGTGGGGGGGGGAGGCAGGGGGGGGGGGGGAAGTGGCTGGTGGGGGGTGGGGGGGGGGGCAAGTGGCAGGAGGGGTCTGGGTTAGGGTTAGATGGAAGTTTGGAAGTTTGGAATAAAAGTACTTTTTTTTTTTTTTTTCTAACTTACTTTTCCCTTCTTTCCCTGCCTAACGGTGCCTCTCCCTCACTGACCCTAACCTACCTGGGTGGCGATGGGTGCAGGAGGGTGATGGATGCCGATTAGGGGGACACAGGAGCTCGTTCTGGACGGTGCTGCACGGTCAGGGTGCTGGACAGGAAGAGGAGGGGAGAGAGGAGCGCAGGAAGTTTGAATCTCGCGCCTCTCTCCCCTGCACCAATCAGCACCCTGGACAGCGGCATTCAGCACCAGGGCCAGCACCGCCTCTCCAAATCCTCGGACTGCGATAGGTGGTGTATAATTACGCCACCGATCGCAGTCTTTTTCCGGTTCATCGGGTCACAGGACACCCGAATGGACCGGAAACGCAGAAAACCGCAGGTCTGAATTGACCTGCGGTTTTCTGCGATCGCCGATACGGGGGGGTCAAATGACCCCCCCCTGCATTGTTACGGGATGCCGGCTGAATGATTTCAGCCGAAATCCCGTTCCGATTAACCCCTGCGGCGCCGGAGTTCCGATTTTAAGTCAGGACGTACCGGTACGTCCTCGGTCCTTAAGGACTCGGGAAATAGGGCGTACCGGTACGTCCTAGGTCCTTAAGGACTCGGGAAATAGGGCGTACCGGTACGTCCTAGGTCCTTAAGGGGTTAAGGGGAATATAGGCTATGGAGAGAGATGGATAGGAGGTGAGAGGAGGAATGTATCAACAGAACACAAGCAGTAGCTGCCACCACTAGGGAATAAGCTCAACATAGATCCCAATACACTAGTGGCACGATATTAAACAATAGATCGTGACGCTCCTCCCCTCTATCGCCTTCCTAGAGATTGTACCAACCAACAGTTTGAAATCAAAATGTGTAAAAAATGACCTGTGAAATCCTAAAGGTGCTCTTTGGAATGTGGGCCCCTTTGCCCACCTAGGCTGCAAAAAAGTGTCACACATCTGGTATCGCCGTACTCAGGAGAAGTTGGGCAATGTGTTTTGGGGTGTCATTTTACATATACCCATGCTGGGTGAGAGAAATATCTCGGTCAAATGCCAACTTTGTATAAAAAAATGGGAAAAGTTGTCTTTTGTCGAGATATTTGTCTCACCCAGCATGGGTATATGTAAAATGACACCCCAAAACACATTTCCCAACTTCTCCTGAGTACGGCGATACCAGATGTGTGACACTTTTTTGCAGCCTAGGTGGGCAAAGGGGCCCACATTCCAAAGAGCACCTTTAGGATTTCACAGGTCATTTTTTACACATTTTGATTTCAAACTACTTACCACACATTAGGGCCCCTAGAATGCCAGGGCAGTATAACTACCCCACAAGTGACCCCATTTTGGAAAGAAGACACCTCAAGGTATTTCGTGATGGGCATAGTGAGTTCATGGAAGTTTTTATTTTTTGTCACAAGTTAGTGGAATATGAGACTTTGTAAGGAAAAAAAACAACAACATTATTTTCCGCTAACTTGTGACAAAAAAAAAAAAATTCTAGGAACTCGCCATGCCCCTCACGGAATACCTTTGGGTGTCTTCTTTCCAAAATGGGGTCACTTGTGGGGTAGTTATACTGCCCTGGCAATTTAGGGGCCCTAATGTGTGGTAAGTAGTTTGAAATCAAAATGTGTAAAAAATGACCTGTGAAATTCTAAAGGTGCTCTTTGGAATGTGGGCCCCTTTGCCCACCTAGGCTGCAAAAAAGTGTCACACATCTGGTATCGCCGTACTCAGGAGAAGTTGGGCAATGTGTTTTGGGGTGTCATTTTACATATACCCATGCTGAGTGAGAGAAATATTTTGGCAAAAACTTTTCCCATTTTTTTATACAAAGTTGGCATTTGACCAAGATATTTATCTCACCCAGCATGGGTATATGTAAAATGACACCCCAAAACACAATTTCTCCTGAGTACGGCGATACCACATGTGTGACACTTTTTTACAGCCTAGACGCGCAAAGGGGCCCACATTCCTTTTAGGAGGGCATTTTTAGACATTTGGATCCCAGACTTCTTCTCACGCTTTAGAGCCCCTAAAATGCCAGGGCAGTATAAATACCCCACATGTGACCCCATTTTGGAAAGAAGACACCCTAAGGTATTCAATGAGGGGCATGGCGAGTTCATAGAAATTTTTTTTTTTTTGGCACAAGTTAGCGGAAATTGATTTTATTTATTTTTTTCTCACAAAGTCTCCCTTTCCGCTAACTTGGGACAAAAATTTCAATCTTTCATGGACTCAATATGCCCCTCACGGAATACCTGGGGGTGTCTTCTTTCCGAAATGGGGTCACTTGTGGGGTATTTATACTGCCCTGGCATTCTAGGGGCCCTAAAGCGTGAGAAGAAGTCTGGAATATAAATGTCTAAAAATTTTTACGCATTTGGATTCCGTGAGGGGTATGGTGAGTTCATGTGAGATTTTATTTTTTGACACAAGTTAGTGGAATATGAGACTTTGTAAGAAAAAAATAAAAAATTTCTGCTAACTTGGGCCAAAAAAATGTCTGAATGGAGCCTTACAGGGGGGTGATCAATGACAGGGGGTGATCAATGACAGGGGGGTGATCAGGGAGTCTATATGGGGTGATCACCCCCCTGTCATTGATCACCCCCCTATAAGGCTCCATTCAGACGTCCGTATGTGTTTTGCGGAGCCGATCCATGTATCCGTGGATCCGTAAAAATCATACGGACATCTGAATGCAGCCTGACAGGGGGGGTGATCAATGACAGGGGGGGTGATCAATGACAGGGCGGTGATCAGGGAGTCTATATGGGGTGATCACCACAGTCATTGATCACGCCCCTGTAAGGCTCCATTCAGACGTCCGTATGCGTTTTGCGTGTCCGATCCATCTATCAGTGGATCCGTAAAAATCATGCGGACGTCTGAATGGAGCTTTACAGGGGGGTGATCAATGACAGGGGGGTAATCAATGACAGGGGGGTGATCAGGGAGTCTATATGGGGTGATCACCACAGTCATTGATCACAACCCTGTAAGGCTCCATTCAGACGTCCGTATGCGTTTTGCGGATCCGATCCATCCATCAGTGGATCCGTAAAAATCATGCGGACGTCTGAATGGAGCTTTACAGGGGGGTGATCAATGACAGGGGGGTAATCAATGACAGGGGGGTGATCAGGGAGTCTATATGGGGTGATCACCACAGTCATTGATCACGCCCCTGTAAGGCTCCATTCAGATGTCCGTATGCGTTTTGCGGATCCGATCCATCTATCAGTGGATCCGTAAAAATCATGCGGACGTCTGAATGGAGCTTTACAGGGGGTTGATCAATGACAGGGGGGTAATAAATGACAGGGGGGTGATCAGGGAGTCTATATGGGGTGATCACCACAGTCATTGATCACGCCCCTGTAAGGCTCCATTCAGACGTCCGTATTGTAACTTGGGACAAAAATTTCAATCTTTCATGGACTCAATATGCCCCTCAGTGAATACCTTGGGGTGTCTTCTTTCCAAAATGGGGTCATTTGTGGGGTGTTTGTACTGCCCTGGCATTTGAGGGTCTCCGCAATCATTACATGTATGGCCAGCATTAGGAGTTTCTGCTATTCTTTTTATATTGAGCATACGGGTAATGAGATTTTTTTTTTTTTCGTTCAGCCTCTGGGCTGAAAGAAAAAATGAACGGCACAGATTTCTTCATTCGCATCAATCAATGTGGATGAAAAAATCTCTGGCAAAAAAAAAAAGGAGGGGAAAGGCGTCTGCCAGGACATAGGAGCTCCGCCCAACATCCATACCCACTTAGTTCGTATGCCCTGGCAAACCCGATTTCTCCATTCACATCAATCGATGTGGATGAATAAATCATTGCCGGGATTTTTTATTTTTTTTATATACAAAGTGTTTGCCAAAGTATATGAACACCGCCGCCTCCTCAGCTCATATGCCTCGGCAAAAGTATCTTTTACTGCAGAGGAGAAATCTCGTCTTGCAGCGCCGCATACACCGACTTTTGTGTAATCTGACAGCAGCGCAATGCTTCTGTCAGAATGCACATCAGTGCTGCAGCTAGTCGATCGGTTGGTCCACCTGGAAGGTGAAAAAAACAAAACAAAAAAGAAAAAACCAGGCCGCAACGCAATAAATTTATTAACTTTATAATAACATTTGAACGGAACATATAAACTTTATTTAACTTTTTGAACTGAACGTTAACTTTTTTGCTTACTGGTGTTTTTTTTTTTACCTTTATAGGACAAACTTCTCCTTCCCCATGGGACTATGTGCAAAGTGCAAATCGCCCAAAGATGTGGCGAAGTACATTAAGCACTTTATCCCAGGTGAAAGGAGAGGTTTGCAGCAGCTGTGAGTGAAAGGGGCCTAATAGCCCTGTGTGCCTGTCCTGGGAGATGCAATCCCTATGCTAAGTGTACCTGTGTGTGGTACTTCCGGAAACACTCCCCTAAGCATAGGGCAGGGTGGTCAGGGCAGTCAGGACAGAAATAGCGGGTGTCACGCCTTATTCCACTCCTGCTACAGACACGACATCTTTTTCGGGGTGACGGTTGGGTTGAGGTACCAGCAACGACATTGGGGAAATGTCGCTCGTGTAGACGGCTCACTACACTGGTGGTTGGGGCCACGGAACCTCCTGGATACAGGAGGTTCGCGATGATCTCTTCCTGAAATATGAGGAAGGATCCTGTTCTCCCAGCCTTACTGTAGAGAACAAAACTATTGTACATCGCCAGTTGAATCAAATATACAGACACCTTCTTATACCAGCGTCTGGTGCGTCGGGAAACTAAATAGGGAGCCAACATCTGGTCATTGAAGTCCACCCCTCCCATGAGCGCATTATAGTCGTGGACTGAGAGGGGCTTTTCAATGACACTGGTTGCCCGTTCAATTTGTATTGTCGTGTCTGCGTGAATGGAGGAGAGCATGTAAACGACACACTTGTCTCTCCATTTCACCGCGAGCAGTTCTTCGTTACACAAGGCAGCCCTCTCCCCCCTTGCAAGACGGGTGGTAACGAGCCGTTGGGGGAAGCCCCGGTGACTAGGTCGCACGGTGCCACAGCAGCCAATCTGTTCTAGGAACAAATGCCTGAAGAGGGGCACACTTGTGTAAAAATTGTCCACATAAAGATGGTACCCCTTGCCAAATAAGGGTGACACCAAGTCCCAGACTGTCTTCCCACTGCTCCCCAGGTAGTCAGGGCAACCGACCGGCTCCAGGGTCTGATCTTTTCCCTCATAGATCCGAAATTTGTGGGTATAGCCTGTGGCCCTTTCACAGAGCTTATACAATTTGACCCCATACCGGGCGCGCTTGCTTGGGATGTATTGTTTGAAGCCAAGGCGCCAGGTAAAATGTATAAGGGACTCGTCTACGCAGATGTTTTGCTCAGGGGTATACAAATCTGCAAATTTGTTGTTGAAGTGGTCTATGAGGGGCCGAATTTTGTGGAGCCGGTCAAAAGCTGGGTGGCATCTGGGACGGGAGGTGGTGTTGTCGCTAAAGTGCAGGAAACGCAGGATGGCCTCAAATCGTGCCCTGGACATAGCAGCAGAGAACATGGGCATGTGATGAATTGGGTTCGTGGACCAATATGATGCAATTCATGCTTTTTGGTTAGACCCATGTTGAGGAGAAGGCCCAGAATTTTTTTTAATTCGGAAACTTGGACTGGTTTCCACCGGAAAGGCTGGGCATAATAGCTTCCCGTGTTGGCGGATATAAATTGTGTGGCATACCGGTTTGTTTCTGCCACGACTAAGTCCAAGAGCTCCGCAGTCAAGAACAGCTCCAAAAATCCCAGTGCCGAACCGATCTGAGCCGTCTCAACCCGAACTCCAGACTGGGCGGTGAAAGGGGGAACTACAGGTGCGGCTGAAGTTGGGGACTGCCAATCAGGGTTTGCCAGCACCTCAGGGACTCTAGGGGCTCTACGGGCCTGCGACGGGGTAACTATTGCACGTGCCACCGTACCAGCTTCAACTGCCCTTCTGGTGCTCGCCACGTCACCATGTTGTACGGCAGTGCTGGTACTAGGTCCAGGGAGGGCTGCTCTGCTGGTGTATGCCTCACCACGTAATCCAACAGCGCCAGCCCCACTCTGCTGCTCTTGAAGCGGATCCTGTGCAACCTGTGGTCTAGCGACACTGGGCCGAGTACGCCTGGTGGTATCAGGGACCTCAACCCCCTCGTCCGAACTTTGGGTCAGACTGCCACTGCTTTCTACAGGTTCATATTCTGACCCGCTAGATTCGTCAGATGAGGGTTCCCATTCCTCATCCGACTGGGTCAGAATCCTGTAGGCCTCTTCAGAAGAATACCCCCTGTTTGACATTTGGACTACTAAATTTAGGGGTATTCCCTGAGACTACCCAAGAAAAAAAGCAAGCCTGTCTTACAAATGGGAGGCTAGCGAAGTACCGGAGGCCGCTGCGATTGATAAAAAATATCAAAACTGATTTTTTTATCGCCGCAGCGCTTGTAAAGTGATTGTGCAGTGATCAAAAAAATATATATTTTTTGTCACTGCGGCGGGGCGGGCGTGGGTGAACGCACATGTGGGCGACAGATCAGGCCTGATCGGGCAAACACTGCGTTTTGGGTGGAGGGCGAACTAAGGTGACACTAATACTATTATAGATCTGACTGTGATCAGTTTTGATCACTTACAGATACTATAAAAGTACAAATGCTGATTAGCGATACGCTAATCAGCGAATCAGTGACTGCGGTGCGGTGGGCTGGGCGCTAATCGACGCGAACTACCTAACCAAGGGACCTAAACTATCCTAAAACCTAACAGTCAATACTAGTGGGGAAAAAAAGTGACAGTTTACACTGATCACTTTTTTCCCTTTCACTAGGTGATTGACAGGGGTGATCAAGGGGTGATCAAGGGGTTAATTGGGGTGATGGGGGGTGATCTGGGGCTAAGTGTGGTGTTGGTGGGTACTCACTGTGATGTCTGCTCCTCTGCTGGAACCAACCGACCAAAAGGACCAGCAGAGGAGCAGAGAAGCCATTTAACACCTTATATTTGTGATTTGATTTTTTAAAAATCAGCAACCTGCCAGCAACGATCATAGGCTGGCAGGTTGCTGACGAAATACTCCTCACGAGATGACACGTATATGCGTGACTCTGCCTGCAGCTGCCGCCTCCGGAACGCGATCCTGCATTAGGCGGTCCGGAGGCGGTTAAAATATGTCTTTAGTATAGCAATAGGATTAAATAAGATTAAAAGGTTAATGTATATTAAAATAACAGAATAAAAGTGAAGTTTTAAAATAAAAAACAGTACTTGATCCAAGAACGTAAATAGGTCCATAGTGACCACCAGTTAGTAATTGTAAAGTATAAAACGTTGACATGTACTGTGAGGTCAAAGGTTATAAAAACTGAAGCCTAAAAGGGACAGCCAGGGACAGGTCATCTCCCGACTACACTGCTGGTGATGAAATACCCTTCTCTGGTGGCTCTGGAACTACACGGTAACCGCAACTTCACCTGGCAACGAATCTACTTTGCTGGAAACGATCCTATGTGACATTTACCGCAAGTATATGGTAACCGTGAGTAAACCCACCAACCAGCCTTTATTGTTTTTTAAGTGTATCTGCCTAGGATATTGCCCTACATAATTGTATTATCTATTTAGCCACATACCTGTGGGCACATTAGTCATCTATAGATAGAATATCTTGTGTGGGGATTAATTATCTGTTATATTTTTATTGGTTTATATTAAAAGTTAAGTTTTAGGGGATTTTTCTAGTAAGCAATCCAGTAAAAGGCCAAAAGTCAGGGCAGGTAGCACAGATTCAAATCCAGGAATCAGGAGAAGTCAGTTTAGGTGGCAGAGGGCCAAACTCGGTAGTCAGACAGGAGTGAGTATGAGTAGTCCGACAGTATAACAGCGCACCTTTTTTAGGTCTAGCAAGCTAGGCAACCTATTGCTAAGGCAACTGTCCACAGGAGATGGTGTCTTAAATGCCCTGGGTGGAAAGCCATAGGCTGGGGAACATTCTGATGCATTCATTGCACTGATCCTTTAAGGGCTGAAGGGGGATGCAGAAGACCTTACAGAGAGAGAGGTACTGCAGGCAAAAAGCAGGCCTCAAACTGTGTGGAGGGGATGGAGCAGTGCTACTCTGGTGCCTGTGCTTGCCAGGAAACAGCAGAGAGATGCCAGCAGGCATGGACCACAAAGTTACAGTGTGTATAATGACCTTGTGTAATGACAATGCGATCTAGGCACTTGAGCATTGAAGTTGCTGGAAGGTGTCTACATTTTTGGAGTTAATCATGTTGAGTTTGCTAGAAAGAGATCAATGAGGAGCAGCGCCCTGGAGGACACAGTGGCACCATGTATTGGATGGTCTCCCATTCATTTGAATGAACACCATGTAATACTACACATACAGGTGAAACTCTAAAAATTCGAATATCGTGCAAAAGTCCATTTATTTCAGTAATGCAGATTAAAAGGAATTGCATTAATGCAGCTTAAAATTAGAATTTTGTGAAAAAGTTAAATATTCTAGGCACAAAGTGTCACACTCTAGTAAGCTAATAATCCATACCCCCTGAGCAAAGGGTACCTCAAAATTGAGACTTTGGAGTTTCATAAGCTGTAAGCCATATAGCCAACAAATAAAGGCTTGAAATATCTCACTTTGCATGTAATGAGTCTATCACATATGTTAGTTTCACCTTTTAAGTTGCACAACTGAAATAAATGAACTTTGCACGATATTCAAAATTTTCGAGTTTCACCTCCAATTTGTGCAGCTTCCCCTTGCAACAAAAGGCTGACAGAAAATTGCTCTAAAATGTAGAACATATGCTCGAGCCATAGAATCTCACAGCTATGTACACAGAGCCGGTATGCTGTATGCTACTGAGACCATAAGTACTCCATGTGGCACTGTATTGGCCCCACATTAGAGTGTAGTACAACTGTACAGAGCAGTCATGCCCTGATCAAATAAACCTTTTTCTTTCCATCAATATTGTTGGAATTTTTTTAAACAACAAATTATTTTCTACTATCATTTTCAACCCTGTAATTAATGCCGCATAATCCAGCATCTGACCAGATAGGTCAACCAAGTCCTGTGACCTATACATACTCTGTTAGCTTTAGTTTATTTGACTTTCATGTTACAAGGACAGTTTTAGGACAGAGCAGTAGCTGTTTTTTTGTGTTTTCTATTAATTTCCCATACAAGCAGATTATAGCATTGCTGATGAATAAAAAAGCTGCGGTCTTATGAAGTAACCTGTTTTTGAACATTACTCCAAGAGATAATGTTTAATCAGTGTTGCAACGTTGTCACACAGACTTCTAAAAATCACAGTATAGAGGGAGGGAGGTGGTCATTGGGAGGCGGAGCTTGGCTTCAATTTATTAAATGCCCACATCCGAGCAAATATCAGCAAATGTGACCCTGCCTGCAGCCTCTTTCCTACAAGCCACTCTGCAGCCTAAACATCTACCCCTACTTTCTCCAGAAGGGCTGGACTGCTCTACAAGGCCCTAAAGATGACGCGTATTTTGTCTGTTTTTAGGGCTGCCAGAGCAGGGCTTCTTAAGCCAACGGTCCAGCATCACTGTGGCTTCGCAAAACCTGGCCTCCGGTTCATGAGCGTTAAGGTATTAGTATTTTACTTTATGTTACCTGATGGTTGATATTCTTTTTAGCTTTATTGTGTTACAATAGTAGAGAAAGAGTTATATTTCTGTAATAAGATCTATTACAAAGTTTCTTGTCTTTGCTTATATTATTGATTTATGATGAAAATTACTCTTCAAATATTCTAGATATATTAAGACTATTTGGGTATGTGACCACATTGTTTGATACCTCCCAGTAAACTGTACTAGTTTTACTTTCTTGATCATTGGCTATTGAGGGTTCCTACAGCATAATTACAATGTATCAATGTAACATCAGGATATATACCGTAAATAGGGAGTTTCTAGTACAGGCACTATATAATTTCCGGTGATCACTATTACCTCTTTTAGGGCTAGTGGAACCACACACTTTGATTCCAAAGGTGCCACCTGGAAGGGTTCTTCAACCCGTAATGTAGCGTACTAAAATCCAAGGCACACTTGTTAGTGATGCACAGCTGAAGTTTAGTAGATCATATAATATGCAACTGAAGTGTGAATGTGATGCATGTTCTTTCCAGCATTTACATATTATAGAGCAATATTCAGATAACAAAAACAGTGTTTCCGTGACTTTTTGGAAATTGTATCTGGTACAGGAGGAACAGGAGCTTGGCAGATACTGCCACTGCAATGGTTGGCTTTTTCCACCAGGCATTTCGGTGGTCGCATTTAACAGACTCCTATTCCTCCTATACCAGATACAACCTGGTCACTCTGACTGAAAGACCATTCTTGTTATCTGGATACTGCTCTATAACATGTGAAAGCTGGAAAGAACATACATCAAGTTCATACTTCAGTTACATATGATATGATATAATAAACATATTGTTTATCACGTAGAAGTGTGCCCTGGATCAATCATTGATATCTCATCCATCACTTATGTTTGCCCCAGTTTCTCAAGTATTCAGAACAGGATCTCTGCCTTTCACAAGTCCGTATTTAACAACTTCTTAGATCAGTTTCTAGGCATTTCACTAATTCTTTGTCCTTCAAACTACATAAGGCTAAAAACAGTGCAAATATCCATGTAATTTACCATCATACAGTTTTTAGTTTTAGTGTTACTATTGCTAGATTCTATATATTAAAGTGGCTTTGTCATGAAGACAACCCCTTTTATGGAATAAGTTGGACCCTCAATCAATCAGTCCTCATCCCAAGGAAAGCTGTGGCACCCATACATTTCCTCTGAATCATCACCCATTAAATACATGTGCTGCAAGCCCAGAAGGAGCAGAGGAAGGGAGTGGTATTGGCTCTGGCTGTAGCAATCAATTACAGTGGCCCCTAGGGCTAGGGCAGTGGTAGGAGAGCACACCCTCTCTTCTCTTGGGGTACACCCTGATGTTGGGGCTCCTGCTTGATGGTAGTCGGGGGGGGGGGGGGGCCTTGATATTGGTCTGGTGCAGGTGCATCTCTCTTTAGTAAAGTGCAGAATGGGAGTTGTACATACAATGGTATCAAAACACGGTTCGAAATAATTCACAGTGCAAATCTCCCCAGATAGCAATGTATGGATTTGAGCGATGATGGGAATTGTAGTACTCTTTCCTCTCTTTCTGCAGAATCTATGGCTGGCAATATTAGTCCTGCAATGCTGGCAGTAATTTTCAACTGAGGGATACAGGGTTGAGATACGAATGCCCAAGTCATGTCCACGTATGAAAGGTGTATCAGCAATGTCTCTCTCACAGCAGTAAAGTCAGTAGCTTTGATCAGCAAATCCTTACTGACTGACTCTAATGCTCGGCCATGCAAATTCTGGACTTTCTAACAGTTCCTTCCTTTTATCTCTCTTTCTTTCACCTGAGTACTGTAGAAGTGGTGAGGTCTTTCACTTGAGTAGATAATCCTCAGAGAAGGTGATTCTCTGGGACTTTGTTCCAGTCCTGTGAGGAGTGGAGCACATGGGGTTTCCTCTCACTCCCGCCTCTGCAAACTTACTACTAACTAGACTGAGCTAGGGGTGGATCCAGTATCCACACATAACGTCCTGCAAGGGCTGAGCCAGGTTTGTTAACCCAGTCTCATCCATACAAAAGCTATGCTGGTTACATTACAAGGTATGAACAAATAAAATCGCATTAAATAGCATTGCATAATATTATATAAGAAGAACAGTTTGCAAGTACCTTATTCTGGTGTACTGCACATGGATGGACTCATTCTACCAGAGTGGGAGCCGCTGATTCTTAGTGGATTTGCACTTTAGCTTATAGACAGGGCTCCTGAGCACAAGCATCTTCATCTTCAATGTCAATATGACCTTATTGTACGCAGAGAAAGTCTGAGACAACCACTTTTAAACAAGGAAAATGACAGTCATTATTGTCGTGTATTGATCAGACCTTCCTATGTACCATTATTTTTGGAACCTCAACAACAAATTCCAAATCTAGAGTTAAATAAGAGAAATAACAAAGATTTAGATGTGGAACTCTTTTTTTAAGGAGTAGACTGTTTTACTTCTTAGATTAATACCACAATAACGGAGAAAAATCCTAAGGGCATTAATGTACAAATGTGTAACATAAATAAGCACTTGATGTTAGGAAAACCATTCTAATTTGGGTGGCGAAGTATAATGGGCATTAGCCACTTATGGCTGGTTTAATAAATTTTAAAGACAGAATTTCAAGACTATTAAAATGCATTTTATAGATAGACACAGGCAGTAAAAATCTTTTGTTACAGATTTTTGCGGTGGATTAATAGTTCAGTATAAGGTTTTCAAAACCACATCTACTTGATATGGACTCCATGCAGAATTTTAGATCTCCAGCATGTCTATTAGGCCTCATGCACCAAACCGTATTTTATATCCACATATTTTGGATTGCATACGGACCTATTCATTTCTATGGGTCTGCAATAAAAACGGACAGCACATGAATGTCATCTGCATGTGTCCGTTCTGCAAATTATAGAACATATCCTATTCTTGTATGTGTTGTGGACAAGGATAGCCATTTCTAGTAAGGAGAGTGAGAAAAACACGGTTTTAACATGGAAGGTGTTTGCATTTTGCAGATCCGTGGTTTGCGGACCGCAATACTGACATGGTCATGTGCATGAGGTCTTATCTTGAGGAACTGATATGGATTTTGGATGCAGATATACAGCGAAATCAATGGCAAAATCATTTATGCCATCTGATTTCCATGATTATTTCCCCTGTCACACATGTGTCTATGAAACTGTATATAGTCTTTGATACATTATATTTTCCAAATATGTGCCACAGATATACTGTAATACTGCTTTTATGTATATTCCCTGGACTGCTCATATATAGTAGACTCATTATAGATTTATATTAGATGTTTTGGGATTTGTTTTGCTCACTACAGCTTCTGTATAAAGCTTTATAATTTGTTATATAATTTATGTAGCGGCCTAGGAGCGGAGGATGAGAGTGGTAGTGGCTCTGGCTGTTACAGTCAATCACAATGGCTTTCCTCACACTGATGCTCCCTAGGACTGTGCAGTGAAAGGAGGAGGCACCCTTTTTTCCCCTGGGGCACACCCTGATGTTGGGGCTCCTGCCTAATAGTAATCGGGGTGCCCGTGTTGTTGAGTATTTGTATGGGTGCAAAGCAAGGCATGTAGAGTGCAATGGCCAGCGTATGGTGCAGGAGTCAGTAACCTGGCCAGATTTAGCAGAATAAACCTCTCTCTTTACTGAAGTACAAAATAGGAGTTGTAGTACATCCAACAATAGCAAAATACATTTCCAACTGTACACAGTGCAATTCTTCCCAGATAACGATGTATGAATTTAGGAAATAATGGGAGTTATGTCTCTCTTCCCTCTCTGTCTCAAGTCTCTTCCTGCAGAATTGATGGAGGGCAATTGTACTCTTGTAATGGGGGCTGTAATATCCACTGAGCGATACAGGGTTTTAGAGATATGACTGGACAGGTCATGTTCAGGTGTGAAGGGTGTTTTAACAGTGTCCCTCACGGCAGTAAAGTCATAACAGCTTTAGATACAGGTTACCCTACTGACTCCAATGATTGGCCATGCAGACTCTAGGTTCTTTAGTTCTCTTCTCTGTCTTACTCCTTCTCTCCTTCTGTAGATCATACAGAGATTGGTGAGACTCTGTAGATTTTTGGGACTAAGAAGAAAAAGGAAAAGTCCCAGCTTCCCCTTCCTTCCAAACTCTTCCTATTAATGACTAGAGCTAGAAGTGGAGCCAGTCCACCCCTAACCTCCTATAAGGGCTGAGCCAGGATTGTTAACCCCGACTGTGCCATCCATACACTGCTATACTGGATGCAATACATAGCATGACATAACATTAAGAAATGAACAATTTGCAGATACCCCTTTGCTCTGGCGTACTGCATTTATCAAACACAGGCTTTCATGAGGGCATTACATATACTGTGCATAGTAGTAGATCTATTTAGTAACCATACTAACTAGAGAACTATGTACGCAAGATACATCTTTTTGTAGCTATCATTGAAGCTGCGTGCTAAGAAAACTGGCCAAACAAATCTAAGTCCATATCTATGATACATATTTAATATTTCAAGGGCCTCTATATTAATAATACTTGTACAAGTAACCTTTTTAAAAAATTGAATAAAAATCTATTGTTCCAAAAAAAAATTATAATAATAATGGTGTTATGGTTTTAGTTACAGGAAAAAAGATTTTCTTTCAATATATTTCATCCTGTATGAGACTGGTTTTCCCAAATAGGCCTCATGAACACAAGCGTGTTATGGATACCTTCAATAGCCTGGTGTGTGCCCATACTGTGGATACATGGTGGCTCAGTGGCCTGCAACACTGGGTTCTTGGGTTCAAATCTGATCATGAGCAACATGGAGTTTGCATGTTCTGGCTTTTATTTGAGTACTCTGGTTTCCTCTAAATGCTTGAGGTAATCATTGGGAAGGAACATTTTTAGGAATGATCTTCCTGATAATTGCCCTGTGTAAAAAAGCTGCCAATCACCTGATGAACAAGCCGACATTCATTCACTGGGTGAAAATATTGTCAATGTGGACAATAAAATAACCATTTATAGGAAGCAGATCATTGTGTGTAAACCAGGGATCTTCTGCCCAAAAACGGTGAATCTGTGTGGGGATGACCAACTACAGAAGTTTTTACTTATCCCGAAACAGCAGAGGTGATTGCTGCATGTAAATGCATCTCTAACCTCCGTTCACGGTCAGGAAATTTTAGGGAATGAACAGTTCTATAATGATAATTGCCGGCACAGTTGGCCCCTGTCTTTTAAGGGCATTAAAACTCCAAAAACATACTGATAGGATAATTTAGTTTTCTTGAAACGCACCGCTAATATGTGTCTGCCTGAGATAGCCACATTAGATGATGTGAGTCTCACTGGGCACAAATGACAATCACTGTACTGCAGACTCTGTTAGTGCTATTTAAGCAACATTAATGCATAATCCATGGGAAATAAAACTGTAGTGTGCGCCACCGGACCCCCTGATGTATTCTCATCTAGAAACAGGCGAGGCTCTGACGGTGCAGTGACTCTATGATACAGAATACATGCACACAGCCCTAAGGATCATTTACATAGTTGACTGTACCTCTGTGTTATATTCATATTATATTGAAAACATCTATATAAATGCAATGCAAATACAATAACAGTACCAGCCATATAATAAGGCATTCAATCTTTCTCATATAGGCGCACACTGCAAATTTAGTGCTGGAAGATGGGACAAAAATCAGAGGCTACTCCTTTGGGCACCCTGCGTCAGTAGCCGGAGAAGTCATTTTCAACACTGGATTGGGCGGGTGAGTTGCATTTTATTGAACCTCAGTTGTATGTTTTAGCTGAAAGAATTCACAATATTAATACAAGTAGGTTTATGAGATGGCTCAGAGAGGACCTGTCACCTCTCCTGACATGTCTATTTTAGTAACTCCTTGCATTTTCCATGTAACTAATAACCATCATGGAGCGTCTTTTCTCATAACTTTAGATTGTGCCATGAATGAATTGCTAGCAGTCCGCAATAAAGGTCCAGATGGGTGTTACCAGTTGGTGGTGTGTCTCTGCACAGTCTGACGCTATCCAATAAGTGCTGCCAGTGTAAGACTGTGCAGGGACAGACCGCCAGCTGGTAAAATCTGGTTGGACTTTTATTGCAAACTGTTGGCAGCTCATTCATAAACTTCTAGTACAACATAGACTTATATCAAAAGATGCTCCACCATTACTGTTGCAAGTATTTGCTAAAACAGACAGATCACCAGAGGTGACAGGTCCTTTTTAAGAGGAACCCTACTTTAGCTTTGTACAAGTCTCACACCCTTTGCCCATATTACCAGTTATGGTGAGCTCTTCCTCGTATTTTTATATTGCAGAAATGGAAAGAACAAGTGTATATTGTGTAGATAATATAACTTACATACTGTAACTTGCAGTATCCAGGGGCGTAGATAAAGGCTCCTGGGCCCTGGTGCAAGAGTTCAGCTTGGGACCCCCCTTCCCTCAGTGCTTTGTGGCCAGGGGCAGGGGAGCACATAGCCTTAGTGCTGTCTGAGGCAAACATTCAAACGGCACTCCTCCCCCATGCCAAATTCTTGACCTAACCCCTTCCCTCCAGCCAGAGGTGTAACTTGACCAGCATGCACTTTCTATAATACCGGTGTCTTCTTATGTGACAAAAGGGTCTTTGGACCCCCTCAGACTCATGGGCCTGGTAGCGACTGCTACATCTGCACCCCCTATAGCTACACCCCTGGCAGTATCTTATTTGGCACAAATTTATAGAATGGACTTTCCCACAGCTATGATGCGTCACATTTGTCATGTGACCGTGGCAGCCAATGACCAGCTGCAGCAGTGATGTGTCCTTCACATTGAGATCAGAATAAGGGTCCATTCACACGACCGTGGGACTGCTGTGGATGACATGGAGGCATGGACACGGAAGCACACGGAAGGGTTTCTGTGTGCCTCCTGATCAGTGCCTCCACCTTGCCAAAGATAGAACATGTCCTATGTTTCGCTGCATCTTGCGGATAGCGGACCCATTGAAGTCAATGAGTCTGCATTGTGATGCAGGGTGCACACGGCAGGCGCCCATGTTTTGTAGGTCTGCGGTTTGTGGACTGCAACACTGCCACAGTGGTCCCACAGTTGTGTGAACGGACCCCAGGAACCACTGAGTACATGTCAGACTGATAATTTCACCTCTATGTAGTTTTTTTTCCAGAAACATTGCCATTCTTATCAGTGATGAGCGTCAGGGGCAATATTCAAATTCGCAATATTTCGCGAATATTCGTCATATATTCAAGAATTTGAGAATTCGTGATCTCTCCAGTCATTATTTTCTTGATTGTGAAAATTGGCAATGGGAAAATTCGCGCTATAAATTCGCGATCAACACTTCTTCTAAAGTCAGAGATATTGCAGCCTTCTCATTGGCCCACAAGCAAGAAGCTGTGAGGGATCATGGGTACTGATGAAAAAAAATCTAGAATATTCGCGATTACGAAGATATAGCACTATATTCTAGATATTAGATATTATTCTCGAAGTGCCGATATTCGCGATCAACACCAATTCTTAGGCCTCATGCACACGACCGTTTTTTTTTGCGGTCCGCAAACCGGATTTCCGTTGTTCCGTGATCCGTGACCGTTTTTTCTTCTGTGGGTCTTCCTTGATTTTTGGAGGATCCACGAACATGAAAAGTGAAAAAAAAAACTAAGTAAGTTTGCATTGAAAATGATAGGAAAAACGGACACGGATCACGGACACGGATCACGGACGCGGATGACTATCTTGTGTGCATCCGTGATTTTTCACGGACCCATTGACTTGAATGGGTCCGTGAACCGTTGTCCGTGAAAAAAATAGGACAGGTCATATTTTTTTCACGGACTGGAAAAACGGATAACGGACGCGGACGCCAAACGGTGCATTTTCCGATTTTTCCACGGACCCATTGAAAGTCAATGGGTCCGCGAAAAAAAACGGAAAACGGAACACTGGCCGCGGATGCACACAACGGTCGTGTGCATGAGGCCTTATCCATAGGTTGTGTCCCCATTCACTTTACGATTGTAAACCACATATACTGTAAAACAATGACGTGTAGAAATGCAGAAGACATTTCAAATTCTCAGGAGGTCCATCTAAAGTCTTATAGAAACCTACATCCTAACTGTTTATGCCAAATGACATACCTGATTCTGTCACAGAGTAACAAATCCAGCTCTGCTACACCTGTAACAGCCATCACATGATAGAATATAAATGTACTACTCTCTATGCTATCTTGTCTTTTACCTTCAGATATGTAGAAGCTTTGACAGACCCAAGCTATCGTGGACAAATTCTCACCCTTACCAACCCGATCATAGGGAATGGCGGAGCACCTGACACCAAAGCCCTGGATTCCTATGGTCTTATGAAATACATTGAGTCAGAGAACATTCAGGTGAGTGCTCTTCTTCTATTTGCTTTACCTTTCACCCATATCCCCTTCATCCCTGTTTCTTGATGTTGGCACTGTGCCCAGACCAACACTATTACACGTCCCTCAGAGCATCAGCCTCTGGCTTGTCTGATGATCACTCGTCCTCTGCATGGCTCCAGGTCTCATGGACATGTAACGATGACTGCACACCGCGTGGCTTAAGCGTGGATTTTGTGCAGAAAAAACCCCGGCTTAATACCGTACCAGCAAAATGTCTGAGATGATATACACTTTGCTTTTTTTTTTTAGCTGCGGAAATTGACCTGCCGTACGTATTTTGAAATCTGCAACATGTCAATTGTTGCGTCTTTTTCTTTTTCTTTTTTTTGTGTGTGTGTAGAATTCACACTTTCCAATAAAACTGGAGGTCTGGGGAAATTTTCAGTGAAATCTGCACCAATAACCGCATAAAAAACACAAAAAAATGCACCAAAAACGCGATAAATGGTGCTGATTTATGTGTGGTTTTTGGTCCAGATTTCATGCGGATTTTCCACACACAAATCTGCATCGTGTGCAAGTACCCTCACAGGTCAGACAACATTGATGGCTTTCTCTCAGGGCACAACTTGGTGGTGACGCGGCAGTGCTGCAATCGAGTTCTGCGCGGCTGAAAGGGCGGCAACGGGCTCTAATTAAAACGAATGAGACCGCACTGTTCAATGTGTCTGTATTGTTAATGGGTGTGCTGCACCTTCAGGACCGTGTGGCCATTAACAATACAGATCCACTGAATACTGCCGTCTTCATTCGTTTAACTGGAGCCCAAATACTCAAACGCAGCATGGCCATGTCACATGCGCCACACGACCGCGCCAGTTGATCGTACCCTTAGGCCTCTGTCACAGGAGCAAGTTTTCCCCGCGGATGCAATGCATGAATTTAACGCATAGCACCCGCACTGAATCCTGACCCATTCATTTCAATGGGTCTGTGTACATTAGCGTTTTTTTTTTTTTCCGCATCAGTTCTGCGTTGCGGGAAAAACCCAGCATGTTCTATATTCAGCGTTTTTAACGCAGCCCTGGCCCCATAGAAGTGAATGGGGCTTCAGTGAAAAACGCATTGCATCCGGAAGCAAGTGTGGATGCGATGCGTTTTTCACTGATGGTTGCTAAGAGATGTTGTTTGTAAACCTTGAGTTTTTTATCACGCGCCTGAAAAATGCATAAAAACGCATTGCACTCGCGCGGAAAAAAACGGAACAACTAAACGCAATCGCAGACAAAACTAACTGAACTTGCTTTGGAGCCAATCCTTCACACTTGTGTAAAATAGGCCTTAGTGTCAGCTGGGAAAAGCCGATGTTTGTACTAAGCTTGCCTACAGGGCTTCATTAGTTCCATGGAGACCACAAGAGTGTCCTCTTGTCCCCTTTTGACTTAAAAAAGGTATGGGATAGCATAGTAGATTGCATACAAAGTTGTGCAGTAAAAAACCTAAACCAATGAGAACCTACGGGCGACATGTGCCACTATATGACTTAGTAGGATACGGCGCAGCAGCACTCTGTTGGAGACGTACATCGGGGGCTTTTCCTGGTGAATTTGTCAAATGGAGGCCACTACTGTGGAGATAAAAGGATTCCATCCAGTCCTATTCTTAAGATCCTCTTAGCTGTATGGACCAGGAACAATCATGTCTTTGTCTTGCAGGTGTCTGGTCTACTGGTCTTGGACTACAGTCATGAGTACAGCCACTGGGGGGCAGTCAAGTCACTCTCAGAGTGGCTACATGAAGAGAAGGTTTGTAGTCAACGTATACTCATCATATGTGGTTCCATCTGTAGGACACATCAAAATGTGCCACGAGTGAAAAAACACTAGAATCTGTGCAAGCAATCTGACAGAAGATACAGTATCTGTGTAACTGAAAGTTAAAATGTTCACTGGAAATATTTTCGGAAGTCCCATAGCGCTAGGCTATTTTCGGAACTCCCATAGCAGTGAACGGAGGGTGTCCGTGCATGTGCAGCCCCTCTCCCTTCACTTCTGGGGCCCGGTTCTGGGGATAGAAGCACCTATCTGACAGTGATGGTGTATCCTAATAATATGCTATAAATGTCCCAGATGGGAGTACCCCTTTAAAATCAATCCCTATTTGCAATGCAACAAAAAATATGAAATGTTCACCACTCACTAGAAGTATTCTCATGAATGTTCCTGACTACCCTGATTTATTTCTCTACCTGAGTAAATTTGGTTTATTTCCATCAAACCATCAAAAACACATCAAATAAGGCATCACAAGTCAGTCTGTTGGGATATTTTGAGAGATACTATGCTTTCTTATATTTTGAAATGAACAACTTTTCAGCTCAACTAAGATTTAAACATGGAAAATGGCATTTATCATCATGAAATGATCTAAAAGTTTTTAGTTTTTTTTTTGTTGCTTTGAGCTCAGCCATCTGTACAATATCGCCATCTAGTGGACATCCTTTATCACCGCCGCTCGATTTGTAACACTAACCATATTAATGCCTAATGCCTTATTCACACAGTCAGTGTTCGGTCAGTGATTTCCGTCGGTGTTTTTGAGCCAAAACCAGGTGCGGCTCTAAATCAAAGAGCGAATGCAGATCTTTTCCTCATACCTTATGTCTGTGGAGGCTCCAATCCTGGTTTTGGCTCACAATCACTGATGGAAATCACTGACCAAAACACTGACTTGTTAATAAGGCTTAAGGTCTGTTTCACACTGTCAGTATTTGGTCAGTATTTGTAAGCTAATACCAGAAAGGGAGCCTACAGAGGCCTCTTCTGTGATTTGGACCCACTCCTGGTTTTGGCTTACATATACTGATTCAAAATTACTGATCAAATACTGATCGTTTGAAAGAGGCCTTAGGGTATGTTTAGAAAGAAAAAATTTTGACAAGTGCTTGTGTGCGGATTCGGTGCTGAAAACCTCACCAAATCTGCACTGAAAATATCTCCCATAAAGCAGTTCTGCATGAAAACCAATGGCAGAAACCGCAGTGCATCTGTTTGTGCAGTGGGATTTTGTCGCAGACATACCATCACTGTATAATAAGTATTTATTTTATACAATTTCTACCTTCTAGTATACAATAGAATTTTACCTGAAACTATACAATATTATAAAGACTTTTAAAGAATAAATTTTTTTTGTTCTAAAAATAAAAAAAAGGAATAGGTATTTTTTTAAATTAGGAAACTGCTTTGTGATTAAAATGGATATGAGATGCAAGGACAGCGCACATATCATGTATGCTATATTAAGACATATTTTCTCTACTCACCAGGTTCCTGCGCTGTGTGGAATTGATACCAGGATGTTGGCGAAAAAGATTAGGGACAAGGTAAGTAGTCGTCTGCTTGAAACAGCTCTTTTCTTATGAGCTGGCTCCCGCAATAATAACACTGATCATAGGGTGTTCTGCTGCTGAACCCACTAGTGGTCAGTTATCTGCTGGGGGACAAGAGAGAAAATGTTCAATTTGCATGCATGGCGCCTCCACAGGGCGAATGGAGAATCACCTGCCAATAATTGAAATCAAGTAAACAATGCAGCTGGCAGGTCCTCCAAGGTAAGAGGCGCTCTGTAAAGCCAGTAGGAAGGGGTGGCAGAATTTGAAAATGGGGTCTCTCTAAACAAGAAAACCCAATTAGGGTGGTTTTTTTTATTGATGCAGTTTTTGAGCCAGAAGTGGATCCAACATGAAGGTGAAGTATAAGTCCTTCCTTTGTAGTTCTCATTCCTTTTGAATCTACTGGTCTGGCTTTGGCTCCAAGGCTACATCCAAGACTACCGCAAGAACTGTGTCTACACTTTATGCCTTGGGGATGTTCATACGACTATAAGCTGCCGCTCAGTGACTCCCAGCGCTGTGTCCTATTGAGATGTATGGGAGGCAGAAAGGACGCGGCCACCTGTGGGTTTTCCGATGAATTTCAGCTCGGCTGTCGTCTGCACCAACATTTTGCTGTAGAATCTGTTGTGTGAACTCCCCTTAATACGACTTCCCATGCAGCGCTGATAGACACGGTGCTGCTCTAAGTATAAGACATGTTCTCTTGATGCAGAAGTGGTTCCCGGGTAGCAAGGGAAGCACAAGGGAAAACTTGATTCAGCCTTCTGTCTGCCCTGCATGAAAATCTAATAAGACGGCACATGATCTGGACATTTAAAAGAGGGGCTTCAAGACAAGTAACATGCCTACGGTAAACAATGAGCCATCCATGCCGGCACCTCAGGACGCCATAATTATAACTGAATTCTTTTTACATCCAGGGCATTGTACTTGGTAAAATCGAATTTGAAGGACAGCCAGTGGAGTTTGTTGACCCCAACAAGAGGAACCTGATTGCAGAAGTATCAACCAAGGTGAGAAAATGCAGCTTCTGGAATCCTTTAGGTCACACAGATCATATTTAATATGAAGTATTGGCCTCATAAGATACATACGGTATACAGCAGGGCTGCATTTTAGTTTCATTTGCTTTCGTGTATTGTGACAACCATGAAATCACGGCGAGTAATAAATTCTGGTCAAACACTGTGTAAGGGGCCTCTTTCACCCAAGAGTATTTGCAATCCGCCGCTAATGTTAATGAATAGGGCTGTGCACATAGGCGTATATTTTCAGTCAGTATTTGAAATCCGCAGAATGTTCTTGTTTTATGTGTATTTGTTTCCACATGCATCCATTATAGTCTATGGGAGTACATCTAGCATGCAGGAAGGAATTAATACGCAATGCGGATGGTATATTATCTGGAATCCATGCGTATTCCAGAGCCAGAATAAGAACGGATTTCATTATGCTTAGGTAAAAGCAGCCTAACTCATTATCTCCATAAAGTCAAATAGTAATCTCTGAAAAATTGTTGTCATGATGCACAGTGAGCCTAGCCGTTAGTGAACGAATCAATTAGACCCTTCACAATAGCATACAAAAATGTATACAGAATACTGGAGGCACAAAATAAGAATAAAAGATCCATCAACAGCAGTGTGTAGACAGTTTAGCAGAACAGGAGGAATCTGGCCAAAAAACATGTATCACCGCTCCACTGAATAGGTATAAGATGGGGAACCAACTGCTGGGATACCCTCTGATCGATGGAATTACATTCAATCCCACAAAAATTTAATTGAGAGTTGCGTTATTCACCTCCTCCTTCCTGTGCTAATTCAGCTGAGGGTGGGATGAGGGATAGATAAAGTGACACGTGTTTTGTGTAAAACCAACATAGAGATTGCCAGCTAGACCTTACAAGTTCAAATTTAAAGCTTAAAGGGTTTCTGTCATGAGAAATAACGTTATGTAGCTGACTGACATCAGCGATGTGCTAATGTCAGCAGGACATAACAGTATGTTTGTTAACTCCCTGCCTGCCGTCCCGTTTAGTATTCCCCTGCAGGCCTGTGACGTAATCGGCGCAGGCGCAGTGAGGAAGCTAGCAGCAGTCGAATGTCCTTCACTCACTGCGCCTGCGCCGAATACTAAACATGACGGCGCAGGCGCGGGATTATGAGGACGATGCGGAGAAGAAGGACTTCAATCAAGTGGACCTGGTAGTGCCAAAAGGCGAGTAGACCGAGCCTCTAGGAGGTGCTGCAGCAACGCCCTCATAGCACCTAGAGGCTCATTAGCATATTATAAAAGTCAGTTTTTTAAGGAGAACGGCGGCAGGCAGGGAGTTATAAAGCATACTGTTATGTCCTGCTGACATTAGCACATCGCTGATGTCCGTCAGCTACATGATGATTTTCCCCATGACAGAAACCCTTTAAGGAAACGTCATGATACTACAGTCTCAAGAACTGGAAGACTGTGGTGGTGATACTATGCACTGAGCCCCTTTTTAGAGCTCAGAGATTATTAAATGGATTGTAATGCTTAACACACCCCGCCATATCAGATTTTTGGTCTGTAAAAATAGATCCTTAAAAAATGGATAGCTTCCATGTGCACTCCATGTGTTTTTTTCACTCCCATCAATAGAAAGGGCTATTCTCAAACGGGCAAGAATAGGACCTATGGTGAGGTTTGCAGATTGGGTGCATAGATCCGTGAAATAATGGATGTGTGCATTGTCCCTTAAAATTGTATGGTGCCGTGTGCTATCTGTAAAAAAAAAAAAATTGGCTCATGGTTCCTCACATCTTCCGATCTGTTTCAATTACAAACTGGGAGATGTTAAGAGGAAAACCTTCCCTTAAAGTATTGATTCACACTGGGCCACTGCAGTGAAGTAGTATACAAAAGTTACCAACATATTAAAGGGATTCTCTGGGAATTCATAAAATATAATTACTGAAAATACTTAAATATTACTTTATTATAAATACAGTCAGGTCCATAAATATTGGGACATCAAGACAATTCTAACATTTTTGTCTCTATACACCACCACAATAGATTTGAAATGAAACAAACAAGATGCGCTTTAACTGCAGGCTGTCAGCTTTAATTTCAGTGTATTTACATCCAGATCAGGTGAACGGTGTAGGAATTACAACAGTTTGCATATGTGCCTCCCACTTGTTAAGGGACCAAAAGTAATGGGACAGAATAATAATCATAAATCAAACTTTCACTTTTTAATACTTAATTGCAAATCCTTTGCAGTCATTTACAGCCTGAAGTCTGGAACGCATAGACATCACAAGACGCTGGGTTTCATCTGTGGTGATGCTCTGCCAGGCCTCTACTGCAACTGTCTTCAGTTCCTGCTTGTTCTTGGGGCATTTTCCCTTCAGTTTTGTCTTCAGCAAGTGAAATGCATGCTCAATCGGATTCAGGTCAGGTGATTGACTTGGCCATTGCATAACATTCCACTTCTTTCCCTTAAAAAACTTTTTGGTTGCTTTTGCAGTATGCTTTGGGTCATTGTCCATCTCTACTGTGAAGCGCCGTCCTATGAGTTCTGAAGCATTTGGCTGAATATGAGCAGATAATATTGCCCGAAACACTTCAGAATTCATCCTGCTGCTTTTGTCAGCAGTTGCATCATCAATAAATACAAGAGAACCAGTTCCATTAGCAGCCATACATGCCCACACCATGACACTACTACCACCAACATGCTTCACTGATGAGGTGGAATGCTTAGGATCATGAGCAGTTCCTTTCCTTCTCCATACTCTTCTCTTCCCTTCACTCTGGTACAAGTTGATCTTGGTCTCATCTGTCCATAGGATGTTGTTCCAGAACTGTGAAGGCTTTTTTAGATGTCGTTTGGCAAACTCTAATCTGGCCTTCCTGTTTTTGAGGCTCACCAATGGTTTACATCTTGTGGTGAACCCTCTGTATTCACTCTGGTGAAGTCTTCTCTTAATTGTTGACTTTGACACACATACACCTACCTCCTGGAGAGTGTTCTTGATCTGGCCAACTGTTGTGAAGGGTGTTTTCTTCACCAGGGAAATAATTCTTCGGTCATCCACCACAGTTGTTTTCCGTGGTCTTCCGGGTCTTTTGGTGTTGCTGAGCTCACCGATGCGTTCCTTCTTTTTAAGACTGTTCCAAACAGTTGTTTTGGCCACACCTAATGTTTTTTCTATCTCTCTGATAGGTTTGTTTTGGTTTTTTTCATCCTAATGATGGCTTGCTTCACTGATAGTGACAGCTCTTTGGATCTCATCTTGAGAGTTGACAGCAACAGATTCCAAATGCAAATAGCACACTTGAAATGAACTCTGGACCTTTTATCTGCTCATTGTAATTGGGATAATGAGGGAATAACACACACCTAGCCATGGAACAGCTGCGAAGCCAATTGTCCCATTACTTTTGGTTCCTTAACAAGTGGGAGGCACATTGCAAACTGTTGTAATTCCTACACCGTTCACCTGATTTGGATGTAAATACCCTCAAATTAAAGCTGACAGTCTGCAGTTAAAGCACATCTTGTTCTTTTTCATTTCAAATCCATTGTGGTGGTGTATAGAGCCAAAAATGCTAGAATTGTGTCGATGTCCCAATATTTATGGACCTGACTGTATATTCCCAAATACCTTTCATTAGTTGTAATGGCTTGTTTTGTCTGGGGAGCAATCATCAGGGAATGAGATGATAAGATCTTCAGCTGAATCTCTGTAAGAATGGAGTTCATGAGGAGACATGAAGGACAGAGAGGACAGACAGGAACGATAGTGGTATTGACAGCAGCTCTTGTATCCAGTCTCTATTACCACAGCCCCACATCACCACCATCTGTCATGTCCATCTTGTATGTACTTCATGTCTCCTTATGAACTCCATTCCCACAGAGATTCAGCTGAAGATTTTATCATCTGTATTCTAGATAATAATCCTTGACAAGTAGAGCAGAGATGAGGCAGCTCTTTAGCTTAGTGTTGTGAAGTAACTTGTCCTGCTGTGTGATTAGGACAGGTTTTGTTTGTACTAATGGGACAGCACAGCGGCCATTTTATTTTTTCTAATGATTGCTCCCCAGACAAAATGTGCCATTATAACTAATGAAAGATATTGGGAATGTTTTTATAATGAAGATTTAAGTATTTTCAGTAATTTAATTAATTCCTGGAGAATCCCTTTAAGAAACTAGCTTGCTGATTGCTAAGATTTCTGTCACTAGTCATAGAAAAATGGAATTTAATTCTGTGATGGAGCCATCACAAGTCAGAAGACAACTGTGACTCAAAGACTCCATTGAACTATAATGGGTTCCATTGGGTTCCTCCATGGTGTCCGGAATTAGTGCAGCATTCTGATCTGTTTTTTCCAGCAAAGTTGACAGGATCTGTGCAAGAGGTTCCATATGGAACTGCCCACACAAAGGTATGGCAGAGCTCAAAAACATCAAGCTCTGCTTGTGTTCAGAGTGGAAGCCACAAAGCCATCACAGATTCATCATATGATGGGTGTCAATGGGTTGTGTCAGGATTCTGTTGAGGAATCTCTCACCAGCAGTGTGAACATTGCACTATGAGTGTGGGAAGCTTTGCTACAACTGTACAAAGTAATAATGCAGCAAACGGTGGTAATAGTTAATGCACACATCATCATGAAAAAACTTAAATTTCTCTTAAATTTATGATTTTATAGTATAGTCCCAATGGATCTTACTAATACTTGTATATTCTTGTGTTAGGTTTTCTTGAAGGCTATCCATCCAATTATCTCTGTGTTGCAATCATTTAATAAATGCACCAGGCCATATAATTTAATGGTCTATTAGGGAGTTTGGCTGTCAGAATAACTTAAGAATCTGACACATTTCCAGATGATCTGCGACACAACAGGCGGAATATTTCATAACTCCAATTTGAAGGCTTTAAACGCCATCTCGTAAAATAAAGTTGACAATAATGAAATTTACCATTGGCAGTAATTAGTGAATGCAGTAATCTGCCTGCTTCAGTGATAAACAGCCGCTTAATATAAAGCAGCGTGAGGTAGGTTTCTTTTCCGCAAGAGCCAAAAATTGATTTCTTAACATCTGCTTCTGCCTATATCACTAATGCTCTGTTCACACCAATAAAATAGTCTCAGAATATATGTTTTTATTGATGAGAGCTGGAGAAGGGTTTTGTATAAAGAAGCCCAACCTGTGTTAGCTGGAGATTTAACTATAATATGTCAAATTAAGCTATTAGGTACTGAAGATCAAATAAAATCAAATAAATTGCTTGCTGTCATTGTGCTGCCTTTTCACATCCTGATATAAAGTGGCACCTTCCAACATGACTTGAATTGGGACAGTAGTACCAGGGCATCCCTTCTCTCACCTAGATCACCTCCTTTCACAAGTGCAGACACAGCAGAGAGAAGTGATTGGGGTTGTGGGGTGGTCGTATGTGATCAGCTCGATTAGTGGCGTAGAGTGAGGGATGGGGGCCAAAGGGGCAGTTGCCAAATTGCAATGGGGTGTTTGCTCACCATGGAACTGTCAAGACAATATGCAGTCTGGGAATCTATCCTACTGGGCAGATTTCTGGTGGGCTGGTCATTAGTGCATTTTGGAGGCTTGGAAAGCTAAAGGACTTGTGATGAGGTCACCACAGGTCCTGAACCCTCTAAAATGAAAGGAACTTCACTGACAATGGTATAGTTCCGGGGTTAGGAGAGTGTTGATGCAGGACCTGTGATGACATCAAAGGTCCTTCACCACCTGATAAACCCCCTCAGAAGAACTGCAGTAGAAGCCCTCTCCCTCTAACTCCAGTCTCACTGCTTCTGTCCTGCAAATCCTCAAGAGAAGTATACATATGGGTTAGACATATGGGGACAATACTGCTGCCATTTGGGTAGGGGTTGTCAGGGTGCAATAATGTTACCAATGAGGGAGGGGTTGTCAGGACAAGACTGCTGTCAGGGATATGGGTGCTCAGAGGACAATACCTCTGCCAGTGGGGGAGGGGTTTCCAGGGAACAATGCTGCTGGCAGTGTGTATGGTGGGGTTGTAAGGGGACAGTACTTCTGCCAGTGTGGAATAGGTTTTCAGAGGACAATACTGCTGCCAGTGACAGAGGGGTTGTCAAGAAATAATAATGCTGGGTATTTTGTACAAATCACATGAAATTTTTAAAAAAATTGCTAAAAACAATGGGTGAATTGCTGTTTTACACCATTTCCCTGTAATGAATAAATAAAGGAATAAATATATCATTGGGCTGCATCTGGTATTCTCATCGACAATGAATGGAGCAGCATTGTGCATGCATGATAATTGTTACATTGAAATGTGTGGCAAGGGATCGCCGTTCTTGTGATCTGTGGGGTCCCAGTGATTTGACCCACAGTGATCAAACATTTATCACCTATCCTCTGGCAAGAGCCAAACCCTTTAAGGGATGAAAAAGGTTGTTCGTTTTCAGCAAGAAACTGAACAATTCTGAGGAATAACCTAAACTAAATTATTGAACAGTACTTACCGTACTTAACAGATCTGGTGGAAGTACTCCAGTTCTCTTGGCCAGGCTTTGTTTACCCGGCTGCATTGGTGACAACACATAAACAACATGGGACTGCTGCAGTCAATCACTGGCCTCCCCATTGCATTGCTGAGGCTTGTGAAGTCTGCAGCAGTCATCTGTTGTCGGCCCAGGTGGGAGAACTGGAGCTGCAGCGCTGGATCTGTCAGGTAAGTACTGCTGAATTCTTTATTGCAGCTGCTGTATTGGACAACTTCTTAGAAACATAGAAACATAGAATGTGTCGGCAGATAAGAACCATTTGGCCCATCTAGTCTGCCCAATATACTGAATACTATGGATAGCCCCTGGCCCTATCTTATATACAGTGGGGGAAATAATTATTTGACCCCTCACTGATTTTGTAAGTTTGTCCAATGACAAAGAAATGAAAAGTCTCAGAACAGTATCATTTCAATGGTAGGTTTATTGTAACAGTGGCAGATAGCACATCAAAAGGAAAATCGAAAAAATAACTTTAAATAAAAGATAGCAACTGATTTGCATTTCATTGAGTGAAATAAGTATTTGAACCCTCTAACAAAAAAAGACTTAATACTTGGTGGAAAAACCCTTGTTTGCAAGCACAGAGGTCAAACGTTTCTTGTAATTGATGACCAAGTTTGCGCACATTTTAGGAGGAATGTTGGTCCACTCCTCTTTGCAGATCATCTCTAAATCCCTAAGGTTTCGAGGCTGTCTCTGTGCAACTCTGAGCTTGAGCTCCCTCCATAGGTTTTCGATTGGATTAAGGTCCGGAGACTGACTAGGCCACTCCATGACCTTAATGTGCTTCTTCTTGAGCCACTCCTTTGTTGCCTTTGCTGTATGTTTTGGGTCATTGTCGTGCTGGAACACCCATCCACGACCCATTTTCAGTTTCCTGGCAGAGGGAAGGAGGTTGTCGCTCAGGATTTCACGATACATGGCTCCGTCCATTTTCCCGTTTATGCGAATAAGTTGTCCTGTGCCCTTAGCAGAAAAACACCCTCAAAGCAAAATGTTTCCACCCCCATGCTTGACGGTGGGGACGGTGTTTTGGGGGTCATAGGCAGCATTTTTCTTCCTCCAAACACAGCGAGTTGAGTTAATGCCAAAGAGCTCTATTTTGGTCTCATCAGACCACAGCACCTTCTCCCAGTCACTCTCTGAATCATTCAGGTGTTCATTGGCAAACTTCAGACGGGCCTGCACATGTGCCTTCCTGAGCAGGGGGACCTTGCGAGCCCTGCAGGATTTTAATCCATTGCGGTGTAATGTGTTTCCAATGGTTTTCTTGGTGACTGTGGTCCCTGCTAATTTGAGGTCATTAACTAACTCCTCCCGTGTAGTTCTAGGATGCTTTTTCACCTTTCTCAGAACCATTGACACCCCACGAGGTGAGATCTTGCGTGGAGCCCCAGAGCGAGGTCGATTGATGGTCATTTTGTGCTCCTTCCATTTTCGAACAATCGCACCAACAGTTGTCACCTTCTCTCCCAGCTTCTTGCTAATGGTTTTGTAGCCCATTCCAGCCTTGTGCAGGTCTACAATTTTGTCTCTGACATCCTTGGACAGCTCTTTGGTCTTTCCCATGTTGGAGAGTTTGGAGTCTGCTTGATTGATTGATTCTGTGGACAGGTGTCTTTTATACAGGTGACTAGTTAAGACAGGTGTCCTTAATGAGGGTGACTAATTGAGTAGAAGTGTCTAACCACTCTGTGGGAGCCAGAACTCTTAATGGTTGGTAGGGGTTCAAATACTTATTTCACTCAATGAAATGCAAATCAGTTGCTATCTTTTATTTAAAGTTATTTTTTCGATTTTCCTTTTGATGTGCTATCTGCCACTGTTACAATAAACCTACCATTGAAATGATACTGTTCTGAGACTTTTCATTTCTTTGTCATTGGACAAACTTACAAAATCAGTGAGGGGTCAAATAATTATTTCCCCCACTGTAAAGGATGGCCTTATGCCTATCCCATGCATGCTTAAACCCCTTCACTGTATTTGCAGCTACCACTTCTGCAGGAAGGCTATTCCATGCATCCACTACTCTCTCAGTAAAGTAATACTTCCTTATATTACTTTTAAACCTTTGCCCCTCTAATTTAAAACTGTGTCCTCTTGTGGTAGTTTTTCTTCTTTTAAATATGCTCTCTTCCTTTACCGAGTTGATTCCCTTTATGTATTTAAAAGTTTCTATCATATCCCCTCTGTCTCTTCTTTCTTCCAAGCTATACATATTAAGGTCCTTTAACCTTTCCTGGTAAGTTTTATCCTGCAATCCATGTACTAGTTTAGTAGCTCTTCTCTGAACTCTCTCTAGAGTATCTATATCCTTCTGGAGATATGGCCTCCAGTACTGCGCACAATACTCCAAGTGAGGTCTCACCAGTGTTCTGTACAGCGGCATAAGCACTTCACTCTTTCTACTGCTTATACCTCTCCCTATACATCCAAGCATTCTGCTGGCATTTCGTGCTGCTCTATTACATTGTCTTCCCACCTTTAAGTCTTCTGAAATAATTACTCCTAAATCTTTAAGAAGAACAAATGAGACAACAAAATGAAAATTTCCATTTCCAAAAATGCCACATGATAGTGACCCTGTGCTGGTGTAAAAGTCCAAATCTGAAATAGGCTATAGTACTGGGTTCCTGCTATGTGACTGTGCACCACAAGCTACTGATCACAACCACCATTCTGAAACCATCACTGATGTTGTAATCATCTAATGTGTATAGAAGTCTCCTGATTTTGGCCATCGGGGGAGATAAGGATCAGTCAGTTGGATTTCAATTGCCTGATTCTTTGTTCTGTGGGAATATAAGATTCTGCCAGAGTTTACAGGTAGCAGCTTTCTCCCTTTTCCCAGGACCCATGTATGCTCGGCTGAGACCAGCGTGCATGTGTATGGAGGGATCATATAGTACATGACAATCTCTTTGTAACAAAGCTAGATCAGCCATGTACCTCACATGGATCCAGATCTCCCCATTGATTGCTCTGCTAGATTTATATCAATCTGACAGCTCAAGGGGAGTGTCTTTTGTGCTGCAGCTCAGGGGCGTGTCCATTCTGCTGAAACTCTCTCCCTATCACAGCTCAGGAAGCAGTTGAAGGATGAAACTGAGC
The DNA here is from genome assembly GCF_905171765.1 of Bufo bufo. Classification (NCBI taxonomy): domain Eukaryota; kingdom Metazoa; phylum Chordata; class Amphibia; order Anura; family Bufonidae; genus Bufo; species Bufo bufo. Next base: position 157,546,058 of record NC_053395.1, read on the forward strand.
ATGTGCGGCCATCTCAGTGAGCAGGTCAAAGAAATAAGAAAGAAAAATAAACAGAAGATGTCGCTATACAGATACGTTTTATTGAATAACTCAGTGGCTATGCAAAATTTTTAACTACATGCAATCACAAAAGAATTCAGATCCAAGAGCTGGCTTGAAAACTGTAGAACATGTTTCATGGGACAACTTCTTTAAAAAACATTTAAAGCCTGCAGTAAAAGAGACACAAGTATTATTTCAGTATTTATATCTAGCAGGTTGACCTGGAAACTTTGTTTTATATTGCAAATGTGTACATCCTTTTGGGAGAAAGAAATCAATAACAGATGATGGGGATCACCAGTCATTTTCTTGTCTTTCATTTTAGGAAGCGAAAGTATATGGCAAAGGGAACGCTGTTAGAATTGTGGCCGTGGACTGTGGAGTGAAGCACAACATCATCCGTCAGCTGGTAAAGGTAAGACCCAGTTTATACCCCACCCAGTGGATTAGGACTCGTGACATCTGTGATTGTCAATATCTGTTTCTTTCTGTTTTTCTGTGAAAGACACAAACTCCTATATAATCACTATATATTTTTACCTTTTGATCAGATTATTTAATTTACACTGTATTGATTCTTTAAAAATCTTAAATAAAATAATTTGTGACCCCCTATGTAAATCATAGAGGTAGACTAGAAAAGGGAGCAAGACTTCCCATCTTGGGTAAAGTCAATAATCTCTTCTGCAAGTCCCCCCCCCCATTCTTTACATGAAGTGATGGTGGCACCACTAAAGGGTTAGGACTTTTGCCAATAAGTCTGCTCTCCTTTATAGGAGTTCCTGTGGTTATTTTTCACTGTTAGGGTATGTTCACGTGACAAATTTTGAAAATCTGCCTACAAAATTCTGCACATTTTTCGTGTGGTTTTTGATGTGGTTTTTCAACACTTAAAAAAAAGTTTAACCAATGGGTGTTTATTTGAATAAAAAAAACCTGCATTTTCAGCTTGTAGTTTTTGGAGTGGTTCTGCACCAAAAAATGCACAAAAATGCACAGACATCTACATACAGTTTTTTTGGCGCTTCCCATTCATTTATTTGGGAGATTCAGATTCTGTCTCCAGATTGGGCATGCTGCTTCTTATTTCCACGTGGAAAATAAACATTTGCTGTTGTTTTGAGACGTTCTTTGGAGTTGATTTTGAGGCAGAAATTGCACCAAAATCAGCTCCTAAAAACTCTGTGAACTGAGCCTTAGGCTTCACTGCATCTCAAGAATATGATGGCAACTTCACGCTAAGATGAATGCTCTGTGGTTCCAAACGTTTTCATTTAGAAAGAAAATGAATTGTTAATCTAGATTTAAATGTTATTTTTTGATATCAGAGAGGAGCAGAGGTTCACCTGGTTCCCTGGAATCATGATTTTACGAAAATGGAATATGATGGTCTCTTACTTACAAGTGGACCTGGAAACCCAGAATTGGCCCAGCCTCTAATCCAAAATCTGAGGAAGGTGAGTGATTATTTTGCATTGTTCTCTAATCCCGTAAAAATTTACTTATCCTATAACTGATGTGTAACGGATAGTCTTCTTTTTTACCAGGTCTTCAACAGTGACCGCACGGAACCAGTGTTTGGTATCTGTATGGGGAATGAGATTGCAGCTCTGGCAGCTGGGGCCAAGACATACAGGTTGCCGATGGCTAACAGGTATGGAATAGGATGCAAAAATACAGAATTGGTTGTCCTCATAACCACCCAAAACAGGATTGTTTACTCAGTGTGGTGTAACAGAGGACTTAAACTAAATGCATTTATTCTTCATACTACATATGATATGTATACTCACTGTATATGGACTTTATGTCCACTTTTCAGAGGGCAGAACCAGCCTGTTATGAACACAATGAATGGACAGGCCTTCATTACTGCTCAGAATCATGCATATGGAGTAGATAGCAACTCTCTACCTGCTGGCTGGAAGCCACTCTTTGTAAACATAAATGATAAGAGCAATGAGGTGAGCAATAAATCAAAGCCTATATTTTATTAATATATCAGGAAGAATATGTTATGGATATTTAGGACTATGTAATGTGTTACAGGGCATCATGCATGAGACCAAGCCAATCTTCACTGCCCAGTTTCACCCTGAGGCCAATCCTGGACCGGTTGACACAGAGGTATAGTAAATGATATTTCAAATTAAAGCACTAAATAAAATAACCAATTGTATTACATTTACAAGTAGAATAACACTATACAAGTATTGATTACTATAGGTAATGTCCAATAGACATTTGTATTAATTGCATTTTCCCACATTTTCAGTTCCTGTTTGATGTTTTCCTTTCAATGATAAAGAAGGGTAAAGGCACCACCTTGGTATCAGTAATGCCCAAACCTGCTCTACAGTCTAAGAGAATTGATGTAAGAAGAACTCCTCTGAAAATATCACTGCCTGAAATAATAAGTATTAGTCAAATCATTAATTGCTTGAATTATCTTCAATTTTAATTTATTATTTATACTTTTATGAATTGTGAATTGGGCTTCAGGACTAGAACTTATATTTTAATCTATTCTAAATGAAAGCCTTCATAATTAACTACAGTGTCTCAGTCTGAGCATAGAACTCTTTTTTTAATGTCATGCTGTTTATTTTACATTTTCTGATTTGAAGGTATCTAAAGTCCTTATCTTGGGTTCTGGAGGTCTCTCAATTGGACAAGCAGGAGAATTTGATTATTCTGGATCTCAGGCTGTCAAAGCTATGAAAGTAAGTATAAAAATTAAAATGTAAAAGAGGCAATACATAAGAAAACAAAACATTACTAAGGCTACTTTCACACTCGCGTTTTGGCTTTCCGTTTGTGAAATCCGTTCAGGGCTCTCACAAGCGGTACAAAACAGATTTTTGCCCTAATGCATTCTGAATTCAAAAGGATCCGCTCAGAACGCATCAGTTTGCCTTTGTTCAGTCTCCATTCCGCTCTGGAGGCGGACACCAAAATGCTGCCTGCAGCATTTTGCTGTCCGCTTCACGAAACTGAGCCAAACGGATCCGTCCTGGCACACAATGTAAGTCAATGGGGATGGATCCGTTTTCTCTGACACAATCTGGCACAATAGTAAACGGATCCGTCTCCCATTGACTTTCAATGGAGTTCATGACGGATCTGTCTTGGCTATGTTACAGATAATACAAACGGATCCGTTTATGACCGATGCATGCGATTGTATTATTGTAACGGATCAGTTTTGGCAGATCCATGACAAATCTTCCCAAAACGCGAGTGTGAAAGTAGCCTAAAATAAGAAGGTAGTGAAGAAGCACAAGGAAAAAAATATGTAAAAAAACTGATAAAGTCATCAAAACTGGAGACAGAAAGACTCATTGCCAAAGACTGTAAAACTAACCCTAAAATGTTATTCAATTATAGATGTAGTGAAAAGGTTAAAACTAAAAGTGTTGGCCCTTTATAAAGTGATGAGGGAGGAGTTGTAGATTGTGATATGGAATATACGGAATATAGAAAGCAAATTAATATTTCTACTCCTCTGTACTCACAGATTGATAATGTAAACTTTAGTTTCAGTATGGACAGGGTTTTAGTAAAGTTTACTTATATAGATGTTTACTTATCTCACCTTCAAGGGGTTGGCCCATCTGGGACATTGATGGCTTATCGCTAGGATATGCTATCAGTAGAGATGAGCGAATTTAAAAAAAATTCGATTCGCCGGTTCGCAGAATTTTTCGGGAAAAATTTAGTTCGATCCAAATATGTTTGCGGCAAATTACGTTAAAAACTGCTATTTCCTGGATGCTGAGAGCCTTTATAGTGGTGTAGAACACTGTGACTTGCAGTTACACGCATAGGAAGTCTGCTGTGGTAGTGAAATAATACTGTGAGTCCGTATGACATGTAGATGACAGGCGTCGCTCTTAGAATCACTGCACACTTCACTTATTAGGGCAGTCACGGGGCCAAAACTGACCAAATAACTCACGTATGAACTCAGCCTTACAGGTCAATTTTAGCGCGAAGAAGAAGCACACTCCTTTTACACCGTCATCAGCTGATTCCACATAGATGTCTACAGAACCTGTTCTATTAAACGCATATACAAGTAGTGCCCCCTGGACAGAGTCACTGATTAATTTGCCCTTCCTCTGATCCGTCAGAACAATAACCCACAAAAAACGGATCCTGTCTGTGGAGCATTTGCTCAATAATCCATCAGCATTGCTAATGCCAAAAAAACAAGGAGTGGATGTAAAACAGAGATGACACGTGAATGGAATATTTGCATGTCTTCTGTGTTTTGTACCCACTCCTGCTTTTGGCTACCAAATCACAAGCCAATTCTGATGGAACCATACAGGCCTTACAGCTGCTGCACAGACAGGATCCGTTGTGCTTCTAATTTTTTCTTCCTTCTGACAGATCAGAAGAAAGGTCAAATAAATGATGATATCAGCCAGGCCGAAAGGCAAAATAGTGGACCAGTCATGAAGTCGGGAGGGTGGGAAAAGCATGTAGCTTGAAAAAGACCTGCTGTGTCGAAACGTCGCTTTTTTCGGTGCTAATAAAGAGACGGATTTGATTCAAGATTGGGAGTGCTGCGATTTTTCTGAAGTTTTTCCTAACAGCATGAGTAGTCCACAGAGTGGACCTATGACATAGTGGTGAGGTGGAACCAGCATGAAGAGACCACAGAGTGGCCCAATGACAGCGTCTGGAGTTGGCAGCAGTATGAGGAGGCCACCGAGTGGCACAATGACAGAGTCTGAAGGTGGCGGCATTAGAAGAAAGCCACCGAGTGGCACAATGACAGGGTCTGGAGGTGGCGGATGCAGCAGCAGCATCATGAGAAGGCCACCGAGTGGCACAATGACAGAGTCTGTAGATGGCACCAGTATGATGAGGCCACCGAGTGGCACAATGACAGAGTCTGGAGGTGGCAGTAGTAGGAGGAGGCCACCGAGTGGCACAATGACAGAGTCTGGAGTTGGCAGCAGTATGACGAGGCCCCAGAGTGGCACAATGACAGAGTCTAGAGGTGGCGGCAGCATCAGGAGGTTGTCATTGTTTTCATGTACTTTTTGTATATTTGTTGTTTCATAATATATATTTTCCTCACATGACCTTACATGACATCATTCGGTCCATACAGCAAAAGGAGTTTTTCAGTCACCCATAATTTTTACCGAAAAAAAACACATCGAAAGAGTGGCACAATGACAGAGTCTGTAGATGGTAGCAGTATGATGAGGCCACCGAGTGGCAAGGTGACATAGTTTGGAGGTGGTGGCAGCATCCGGAGACCACAGAGTGGCAAGGTCACATAGTGTGGAGATGGCAGGCAGCAGCAGGAGACCACAGAGTGGCAAGGTGACATAGTTTGGAGGTGGAGGCAGCATCAGGAGGCCGCCAAATGGCAAGGTGACATAGTGTGGATATGGCAGCAGCAGCAGCGGGTTACCACAGAGTGGCAAGGTGACATAATGTGGAGATGGCAGCAGCACGAGGAGACCACAGAGTGGCAAGGTGACAAAGTTTGGAGATGGCAGTAGCAGCAGCAGCTTCAGGAGACTGCAGAGTGGCAAGGTGACATAGTGTGGATATGGCAGCAGCAGGAGGAGGCCACAGAGTGGCAAGGTGACATAGTTTGGAGATGGCAGCAGCTGCATCAGGAGACCACAAAGTGACCCGTAACAGAGTGGGGCCGTGGGTGGCAATACCAATACCCGCTGACAAAGGTGGGTGCAAGAAGGAGCACTTGGCATCAGATATGTGGCATCAGGCGGGTTGCAGCATCAGAATAGTAGCTGGGGCAGGTAGCCAGAAGAAACCAGTCTCTTTTGTCAAATTGTTGGTGTGGCACCGTGGCTTATCTAGTCTGATTCATCAGGCATATTGGTGTGTGGAAATCCTGGCTGATCCACGCCTGTTTCATCTTGATGCAGTGTCCCACTATGTGCTATATGTGGGCACTTTAAACTGTTGCTAAATGTCATATCAAGTGTATTGTGGCATCATGCTGTAATTCCCTTTAACAGGCTGGCAGTGTCATTTACCTTTATTCGCCCCTAGTTATATATATAGCTGGGGGGGTGTCAAGTCAGTGTGTGTGTTGAGGATGAGAATGAAGAGAGGAGGAAGTTAATGGAGGAGGTGGAAATTTGTTTTTCCACCAAAATAAGTCGCAAAAGATTTTACCACATATAACGGAGCACGAAGATGGAAAGGGTCTTCGGATTCCCCCCGCACTATACGGACGTCTCAGAAATGAACCGCTGCTCCCGACAGCAGCTTCTGGGAAGGTCATGGAGCGTCCCGGTCATCCGGCATCTATTCGCTCTGCTGAATGATTATTTTGAAAGTGTGTAGAAGCCACAGGGGGCCACCACGCTGCAGATTTATCATGGAGACATCATGGAGATTTAACCGCATATAACCGCAGCACTGACCGCTGAATAAATGTTGTTTTTCGACCTTCAATAAACATTTTACCACATATGACCGCCGCACTGACTGACTGCTACTGCCGCTACTTCCGTGAACCCCTGCTACTTCCCAGGTAGGTAGGCTGCTGCAAAGCAGGTGCTCTACCCCGGGCACGTTTGGCTCCCGACCTCCCACTGCTGCCACCCTGCTGAATCCAAGCCATGCTTTCAACACATATAACCGCCAACGTGAACTGAGAATGCATTTTTCTTTTTGTACTGAAATAGGCCAGTAAACGCTTTTGCCACAAATAAGTGCACCAGTGAAATGCGTATATTTATATATATATTTTTTTTTACTGTAATACGCCTCTCTATGCTTTCAACAGAAATAACTGCAGAAGTGAAATGTGTATATATTTTTCTTGTAGTACTGAATAGGCTACTTTCACACTGGCGTTTCTGGGTCCGCTTGTCAGATCCGTTTCAAGGCTCTCACAAGCGGCCCAAAACGGATCAGTTTAGCCCCAATGCATTCTGAATGGATAAGGATCCGTTCAGAATGCATCAGTTTGCCTCCGATCAGTCTCCATTCCGCTCTGGAGGCGGACACCAAAACGCAGCTTGCAGCGTTTTGATGTCCGCCTGACGATGCAGAGCCAAACTGATCCGTCCTGACTTACAATGTAAGTCAATGGGGACGGATCCGTTTTCACTGACACAATATGGTGCAATTGAAAACGGCTCCGCCTCCCATTGACTTTCAATGTAAGTCAAAACGGATCCGTTTGCATTATCATGATATAATTTATTTATTTTTGTTCATGGTAATGCAAACAGATCCGTTCTGAACGGATACAAGCGTTTGCATTATAGGTGCGGATCCGTCTGTGCAGATACCAGACGGATCCGCACCTAACGCAGGTGTGAAAGTAGCCTAACATAAGCCTCTAAAGACTTTTCAACATAAGACTTTCAGCCCAATAACAAAAAGCTTGAATGACAGAGCTGTCTAATGGCTATTTGGATCCCCAAATAATCTTTCCCTGCACTTGTAAATCACTTTCCTATCAATGTCCCTAGCGCCTTCTGACGTCTCTCCCTGCACTAAGATGCTGCGAAATGATTCCTCCCTATCCTTTCCCTGCACTTATAAATTGTTTTTTCTGTCTTTTTTCCCCCCACAATCGTTTTTCCAATAACTGTCCCTAGCACCTTCACACGTCTGTCCCTGTACTCTGAACACTGGAAAATGGCAGAATCTAAAATGGCTGCCGTATTTATAGGGCGTGACATCACAGGGCTGGCTGCTGATTGGCTGCATGCAGGCATGTCAATATGGGTGATCCCGCCTTCCCAGAGTTCCTTGCCCCATGTCCTCAGTCCTCACACGTGTAGCCGCCATTTTAGGAAAATTGAAATTTGCTACCACGAAGCGCGAGAAAATTCAGATTAGTTGCGAATATAATTTTTCCTGAAATTCGAAACGAATTCCGCTTCGTCAGCTTAGATTCGCTCATCTCTAGCCATCAGTGTCAGATAGGTGCAGGTCCCACCTCTGGGCCCCTCTCCTATCTTGAGAATGGGGCCCCTGAATTGAAGGAGAGCACACTCCGCGTGCGCAGTTTGCTCTCCATTCTTTGCTATAGGAGTTTCGAAAACAGCAGATTAAGCGTGATCGGCTATTTTAGAAAGTTCTGTAGCAGTAAATGAAGAGCGCACCATGCAATCGTGCCCACCTCTCCATTCACCACTGGAAATAGCCGAGCTAGTGCTTGGCTATTTTTGGAACGCCCACGGTGGTGAATTGAGGGTGGCACAGGGTAGGTGATAAGTGACTGATTGCTATAAGCCCCATCACAGGGATGTACAATGATTACAAGAATGCCCCTCATTTCAATTAAGGGATTACTGTATTGCTGCTCCATTCAATCACTGTGGGACTGACTCAGACAGTTGAATACAGTGCTCCACTATCTTTGTCAGTTCCATGGATTTGAATGGAATATCATTCTGTGGATAAATTGTAAATGTGGGAAAAACTCTTCATCACTAACTTCTTTAAGCAGAAGGTATGGTCATGGCATCAAGGCTACTCAACATGCTGCTGGATCACCCTCTATCCCATCATGCCTTGAAAAAGCGTTTGTGCCCGCGAAAAAGCTGTAGGCCTTATCTGGTTGCAATGCTTGAGGTGCTTTTTTAATGGATTGAAATAAAATAAACTTTTATGGATTGATGAGCAGTGATTGTCAGTTCGCAGTGTTCGCCAGCGAACACATGTGGGCTGCCATCTTTAGTAAGGTAGACTCACTCACAGGCCGATGAAGGCCCCCGGCGGCTGTTCTCGGAACTGCCTGCTCCCGGTGACTGCATTTGATTTCAGACCGGCTCCCGCCACAGGCACAGGTAAGGGCTTACCTGTGGATCGCCGGAAGGGTGAGTCTACCTTAATAAAGATGGCAACCAGCATGTGTTCGGTGGCGAACACTGCAAACTGACCATCACTGTTGGTGAGGGCCATGGATCTATTTTTCTCTTTCTATTGGATTTTACTTTTAATACTGTTGTCTAATTTGACGTACAGGAAGAGAATGTGAAAACAGTTCTCATGAACCCCAACATCGCCTCTGTCCAGACTAATGAGGTGGGCATCAAGCAGGCCGACACAGTGTACTTCTTACCTATCACACCCCAATTTGTCACTGAAATTATTAAAACAGAGCGACCAGATGGCATCATCTTGGGAATGGGTGGACAGACTGCCCTGAACTGCGGTGAGTATGCCATATTAAGATTTATTTTTTTGTCTATTTGGAGTTTTTTTTACTATTGATCAGTTTAAGGATACATTCACATGACCGTATCCGTTTTGGGGTTTTGCAAAATATGGATACCGGCCATGGGCATCCCGCACTTTTCGTGGACCCTATTGTCAAAGGACGTTTTATCATTTGCGGCACAGCCGCACGGATGCGGACAGCACACAGATGACATCTGTGTGCTGTCTGCATTTTTGCCGACCCCATAGAAATGAATGGGTCTGCATGTGATTGGACACAGACAGAAAATATGATTTGTATGAATGAGGCCTAATCCATTCTATGCTTTTAATGCAATCTTGAGGTATGTTACTGGGATTTCTAATCTAAAAGGAAAAAAAAAAGTAATGACGGCAACATGAAGACTAAATTACGGTCACAACACGGCTAGCTCTAAATAAATGAGTACCTTTCTTTTTTTATATTAATCAGTTACACATTTCATAAATGATTATACAGAATTCATAGTTCTATTTTTTTTTTAAATCATTCATTTTATGCCAATCAATGCAACACCATGGCAAAAAAATGTATTAGTACAAATATGCCGCATTGTGACTTCTTATACAGCAATGGTTATGATGGTGCAACCCTTAAAAGGGCCCCTGTCAGCAGATTTGTACCTATGACGCTGACTGACCTGTTACATGTGCACTTGGCAGCTGAAGACATCTGTGTTGGTCCCATGTTCATATGTGCTCGCATTGCTGAGAAACATGATGTTTTAATAGGAGCCTCTCGGAGCAACTGAGGCGTTGTCATTACATCTAGAAGCCCGGCTCTCTCTGCAACTGCCGCCACCTTTGCAACATGGGACTAACACATGGGATCAACATAGATGACTCCAGCTGCCAAGTGCACATGCAAAAGGTCACCCATTTTCATAGGTACAGAAGCCCTGTTAACAGTTATAGGTCTACTACACTTTTAATAGGTGGCTCTAGATAGACAATGTTCCTTCTTCGCCATGGAGCATTGCCTGGCTTATAAGTGTAACGGTCGCGTACACACACACACAGGGGGAAGGGAAGTGACCACTGCGCTCCACCCTTACCCCTGGCCCTGCCTACTTGCCTCGCGAGTCCTAATGACAGGGGACAACTGGACGGCAATCCCTAACTTGGAATAAGTGCAGGGATGACAGACAGACAAACAACAGAAAGTGAACGGACCGAGTCAATACCAAGAGAGCTATGCAGTACAAAGGATTAAGCAAAGAATGGTCAGGAGAAGCCGGGGTCAAATACCAGGAGAGCAGAGAAGTACAAGAGGAGTCCTAAGAGAGTAGTCAGGTGGGAGCCGAGGTCACAATACCAGGACGGATGCGCAGTACAGAAGGAGCAGGCAAAAGGATGGTCAGGGAACAGGGTCAGGTAAGTATTCAGCAGTCCAACAAATAGCCAGGAACCTAGAAATTAACAGGCAACCTGTAGCCAGCAGGCTGCCTGTATTTATAGTGGAGAGTGAGGGTCATGTGACGTGGCCAGCGTCACATGACCGACAGACCAACCAGTCGAGCACCGAGTGATCAGCTCGGCGCTCAAGGCAGACTTAGGAGCAGGGAGCCACCCAGCTAGTAAAGCCGCCCTGGGAATGAGGTCAAACACAGAACCTCATTCCCAAAGCTAAGCAACAGGTCTGCGGGCGATGGGGGACCGAGTGCACCTTCGGAACCCCGTGACAGTACCCCCCCTTTTACGAGGGGCCACCAAGACCCAAGACTTCAGGCGATGGCTTTTCAGGGTGTTCTAAATGAAATTTACGAACAAGTCTAGGAGCATGAAGTATTCAGCAGTCCAACAAATAGCCAGGAACCTAGAAATTAACAGGCAACCTGTAGCCAGCAGGCTGCCTGTATTTATAGTGGAGAGTGAGGGTCATGTGACGTGGCCAGCGTCACATGACCGACAGACCAACCAGTCGAGCACCGAGTGATCAGCTCGGCGCTCAAGGCAGACTTAGGAGCAGGGAGCCACCCAGCTAGTAAAGCCGCCCTGGGAATGAGGTCAAACACAGATTCTCATTCCCAAAGCTAAGCAACAGGTCTGCGGGCGATGGGGGACCGAGTGCACCTTTGGAACCCCGTGACAATAAGACTCCCTACCAACGTTGAGGTCTCCACAAGGAGAAACGTTATTGTCTCAGAGACATCTTGAAGGTTTCTCCCCTAGCACACCAGTATCGTGCTCTACATTGACGACGGGCAAAAACTCTGAAACAGCTGTTTCTGGATCAATCTCTTTTCCTTATGGAGAAGATTCTGGTTTGGCTTAAATTCCAAATCATGTTCTAAGGCCTGTTAAAAGCTCAAACACTGATCATTCAGAATTTATATGTTCTAATTCATTTAAAGGGAAACTGTCACCTCCTAAATGCATGTAAACCCACCAGCAGTACCTCAGGGTAGCCCGCAGTGTGATACTAATCATACTTTTCATCCTGCAGTCCGATGCTGCATAAGGTCAGAAAACGATCTTTTATCCTCCGTCCGCGCTAATTTGCATATCAGCTTAAAGTCAAGGGGGCAGCGGACTCCTCGCTTCAAGTCAAGGTAACCACGCCCCCTCTTTCCTTTGAGTGACAGCCCACAAATCGGCTTCGCTTTCCGAAGTCTCGCGCATGAGCGGTGCCCTCTATTTTACTGCGCAATGCCATGCCCGGACGGAGGATAAAAGATCCTTTTCTGACCTTATGCAGCATCGGACTGCAGGATGAAAAGTATGATTAGTATCACACTGCGGGCTACTCTAAGGTACTGCTGGCGGGTTTACATGCATTAAGGAGGTGACAGGTTCCCTTTAGGTCTCCCGGTGGAAGTTCTAGTTTTTGACATAAAACAATATAGTAAGAAACAAATATGAGAGCTATTAGTCAATGGCAGCTCATTTATCATACTTACCAACATTGCAGTTGGTAAACGAGGGTCAAGTAGACCACACCCTAGGTGCCTCCTAACTGTGCAGTACTGTCCATTTATAGGTGGGGCTTACACAAGCTTCCCCTTTTTTTTCCATCCGAGACAGCCCCAAATTTGCTGAGACTGTCTCTGAAAATTAGGGACAGTACCTGCAAATTTGGGACTGTTGGCAACTATTATATATGATCACAACCCGTATGCTTTTTTGCTACCATAACAGGTGTGGAACTCTTCAAACGGGGCGTGCTTAAAGAGTACGGAGTTCGAGTATTGGGCACTTCAGTGGAATCCATCATGTTTACAGAAGACAGGCAGCTTTTCTCCGACAAACTAAATGAAATTAATGAACCCATCGCCCCAAGCTTTGCTGTAGAATCGGTAAGATTGGTTCCATCTGTTGGAAGATCAGTACAAGGAAAAATTATTAAAGGGGTTCATCAGGAATGATTTAAAATGGATGCCAGAAAGCTGTCCTATTATGTGAGCAGGACTGGTTGCCACCACATGCAGAGCTGTCTAGGAGGGTGAGGGGGCAGAGCCTCACTACGCACTACACCGCTCTATAATAGATTGTAGTGATATGATCCTGCAACGATTCGCCATCATGGCTGAGCAGCCTGACAGGAAAACTCACTAACATGTAGTATATGCAAGTGTATGAATAGTGAGGCTTCGGCCCCTTAGCCCCTTAGGCTTTTCTGCAAGTGGAGGCGGCCTGTCTTGCTTACATTCTAAGACAGACTGCTGGCAGACATTTGAGAACTCCTTTTAAAGGATAGGTCATCAATATCAGATTGGCGGTGGGTCGACACAAGGCACCCCAGCCGATCAGCTGCATGAAGAAAAGGCACACGGCGTGCCGTCTGCTGTCTCTCTTTCTGCTTGCTGTCTACACACCAGTAGCAAGCAAAAACAGAGAGACAGGAGACGGCACACTCGCACGGCGCATGCCTTCTCTTCATACAGCCGATCGATGGTGGTTCCAGGTGTCAGTCCCCCCATCGATCTGATATTGACAACTTATCTTGAGGGTAGGTCATCAATACTATTAAAAGTTCCTTAATTCTGTTCTGATTCATTTCTGTGTACCTGTAACCATCACTAGTGAGTATGAAAGAACTGACTGCATACAGACGTATCATTGAGCTCAATATTATTTGTGTAAGTCCATTTACAGTAAGCTCCCTCTAGTGGCAGCAGCAGGCAATCAATGTTTTGTCTGTTACCTCTATGACAGTGTAAAGGAATGTATGGAGCAATGTATTGATGTAGCCATTTCTCAGATTTCCATTAACTTCCCTATTGCAATTATTTTTTTAAAAAGCTAACATTTTTAAAGAACAAATTGTGAACCATCATGAATCATACAGGTTATAAATTATGAGACTGTAGGTGAGAATATTAACATGGACACATTAGCAACGTTTCCTGTCATCTGTAAAATAATAATTACAGTCATAACAACCTGGATGAGCTTTTCCACATTAAAAAATAAACTTAAAAGGAATCTGTCACCAGATTTATGCTACCCTGAGGGCAGCATACAGAGACCTTGTGTCCAGCGCTGAATCACTTACTTTTCATGAAATCACACTTTATAAACTACAGTGAGAGCTGAGCGTGCAGTCCTCATATTCATATAGCAGTAGGAAAAGCCTGCCCTGATTGACAGCTTTCTTCTTAGGCCCCTTTCACACGGGCGAGTTTTCCGCGCAGATGCGATGCGTGAGGTGAACGCATTGCACCCGCACTGAATCTGGACCCATTCATTTCTATGGGGCTGTTCACATGAGCGGTGATTTTCACGCATCACTTGTGCGTTGCGTGAAAATCGCAGCATGCTCTATTTTGTGCGTTTTTCACGTAACGCAGGCCCCATAGAAATGAATGGGGTTGCATGAAAATCGCAAGCATCCGCAAGCAAGTGCGGATGCGGTGCGATTTTCACGCACGGTTGCTAGGAGACGATCGGGATGCAGACCCGATCATTATTATTTTCCCTTATAACATGGTTATAAGGGAAAATAATAGCATTCTGAATACAGAATTCATAGTAAAATAGCGCTGGAGGGGTTAAAAAATAAAAAATAAAAATGTAACTCACCTTAATTCACTTGCTCGCGCAGCCCGGCATCTCTTCGGTCTTCATCTTAGCTGTGTGCAGGAACAGGACCTGTGGTGACGTCACTCCGGTCATCACATGATCCATCACATGATCTTTTACCATGGTGATGGATCATGTGATGTACCATGTGATGACCGGAGTGACTTCACCACAGGTCCTTTTCCTGCACACAGCTAAGATGAAGACATAAGAGATGCCGGGCTGAGCGAGCAAGTGAATTAAGGTGAGTTAAATTATTATTATTATTTTTTTAACCCCTCCAGCTCTATTTTACTATGCATTCTGTATTCAGAATGCTATTATTTTTCCTTATAACCATGTTATAAGGGAAAATAATACAATCTACAGAACACCGTTTTTTCTTACGCGCTTGCAAAACGCATTACAAAGTTTTGCACTCGCGCGGAAAAATGGTGCATGTTCCCGCAACGTACCCGGACCTTTTCCCGCAGCGCCCGTCTGAAAGAGGCCTTAGACTATGCTTAAAGAGAAAGCTGTCAATCGACACTGGATAAAGGGGTGATCTGGCAACTCATGAATATTGAGAAGTCCTCAGCATATGGACTGCATTAAGAGGACTCTGGTGCAACAGATATAGCTACTGGTGCAACAGATAGATAGTCATTTTATGAAAAGCACTACAAGTACACTTTGGGATCAGTGATAATATCAGGGTCTCTATGCTGCCATCAGATAGGATAGCAAAAATGACAGATTTCTTTACCAAGTCATTGAAGCATCGGTTTTTTACAGACACTAGAAAAAGGGTAACTTATTTTCATGAACTATCTCAGAAGTTATAGACAGTTGGCAACTATGTGCTACCTTGTCCCTTGTTTATACGTCACCATCTAGTTTTAAAGACCATATTTTTGGACACAACCGAACATCAATCAGCCAAGAAAATTTGCTTTCCAAGATATCATTGACTTCCTTGGAAAACAGATGCAGTGACAACGTAAAATAAGCTGCATTATTGAGTTGTCATTTGGGATGCCCGATGCATGGTGTCCTCAAGGAGACCAGTGTTTTCTGGTCAATTAACATCTGACTCTTCCTCAAAAATATAACGAAGAAGCGGCAGCAATAACTACAGGACTGGAATAATGGAACAAATATTAATATGTTAACGTATGGTATTATATAACATTTGAGTAAGGCCTCATGCACACGACCGTTCCTTTTTTTGCGGTCCACAAACCGCAGATCCGCAAAAAACGGAAGCCGACCGTGTGCCTTCCGCAATTTGCGGAACGGAATGGGCGGCCCATTGTAGAAATGCCTATTCTTGTCCGCAAAACGGACAAGAATAGGACATGTTCTATTTTTTTTGCGGGGCCTTGGAACGGAGCAACGGATGCGGACAGCACACGGAGTGCTGTCCGCATCTTTTGCGGCCCCATTGAAGTGAATGGGTCCGCACCTGAGCCGGAAAAACTGCGGCTCGGATGCGGACCAGAAAAACGGTCGTGTGCATGAGGCCTAAAGCCTATTCCATCATTTTATTCAGTTCTATACATTCATAGAATATTAGCAAATGTGTCAAAAATATCAGGAAATTAAATTTGTCATTTGTGCTTTCAGGTGAAAGATGCTCTGGGTGCAGCTGACAAAATTGGCTACCCTGTCATGATTCGATCTGCCTATGCTTTAGGTGGTCTTGGGTCAGGTCTTTGTCCTGATAAGGAAACACTCACAGACTTGGCAACAAAGGTAATAGAGTGGGCTCTTCAACGCAGGGGAAATTCTCTGACAGCTGTTCCATTTAAAGCTATTCTGAGCACTCCATGTACCGACTTAATGGACCAGAGCACTGGTACAGACTGCTGCTCATAGGCAAACCATAGTGGAAAGAAAAGAATGGGATAGATTTGGAAAAAGCATTTCTAGGACTACACAATCAGAAACGCCAAGAGAAACATTGAAAGAAGTTTAGCAATAACCCCCCCCCCTTCCCCACAGGATTCCATTTATGATTATCAAAGGTGAATCTGTGACTCCAGACGATGCTTCTTCCATTCACAGATTGCAATTGATGGAGCTGTGTATCATATGATGGGGGCGTTCACACCACTGTGGTTTGTGGTCTGCAAACCGTTGATCCGCAAACCACATCATGGTGCAGACTCGTTGACTTCCATGGGTCTATGATCTGCAGGTTGTGGTGAATCATAGGATCTGTCCTATCTTTTACAGTGCGGTTGTGCAGATGCAGGAGAACACAGAAGAGCTTCCACTCTGTAAAAGATAGGGCATGTCCTATACTTTTCAGCAACATATGGACCACAGACCCATTGAAGTCAACGGGTCCGCACAGTGATGCGGTGTGCACATGGCTCATCCGTGTTTGGAGGATCTGCGGTTTGCAAATCAAGCCGTGTGAATGCACTCTAAAACTGATTCAGGGTAGGAGCACAAGGCATTCTCTTACAAATGAATGGACTTGACAATATATATATTTTTTTTACGATTTAGAACAGTGACGTAGCGTGGGTTGCCAGCACCCGAGGCAAGCCAAGTATTACGCCCCTCCCCAACCTGTGGCCACGCCGCCTTTTTTTTACAGATAATGCAGTAGATATCACTTGCAGTCCTATGTAACACCACAGATAACACAGTGATAACTCTCTGAGTACAGATAATGTAGTAGATGGGTGTGAGCCCCCAGAATTCAGAACACACACAGTGTGACCTGAAGTCTGGTGCCAGGATGCGGCAGGGTGGGCCAAATTCTATATCCACCCTCCCATCACTACAGAACATACAGGGTTATACAGCGCCCCATACGTCTTACATCCAGTGATGTCACCTTTGATGTAGATGTTCTCTTTCCTCATCTTCTCCTTTCAGACCTTCAGACCAGACCACAATTTTTCAGCCATTTCTCGTCTCTGCAGTTTGACAAAAAAAATCTTAGTTTACTACTTTTCCATCATCCTCCCATCCTCTGTACAAATCATCCTAACACCCCCAATATGGTGCCGCTGTGCTCCCCAATACTATACTGCAGAAACAGATAACCCCCTGATAATACTAGTACCACACAGATAATACCCCTTCAATGATTATTGGCACACAGTGCCATAAAATAACTACGCCCAGCAAATAGTGCCCCTGATACTAATAGTGTAAACATAACGTCCCCCAAAAATAATTGTGGTAAGCTGATACTGTGCCAGGGTGCCCCCACAGTAATAGTGCTCCCAAAAGTCTCACCAATAGTAATAATTCTCTGCTAGAGCACACATGGTAGTAATAGTGCTCCTACAGTGCCCCCAACATGTCCCCACTGTGCCCCAGAAGTAACAATGATCCCATAGTGCCCATACTAGTAATCATGTTTCCCATAGACCCCCAGTAGTAATAAAGCCCACCATAATGCCCCCCAGTAGTAATAATTCTCCTTATAATGTGACAGTACGAAAAATTCCCCCTTATAATGTTTGCCAGTGCAAAAAATACCCCCAGTTGAGCTGATGTCCCCATAGTGCTCCCATAATATACCAGTATAGAATACCCCTATATAGTGCCCCCAGTAAATGCCCCCATAGTGCTAATCTTCCCCCTTCCTCCTAGTGCCCCCATAATATACCAGTATAAAATGCCCCATATATAGTGCCCCAGTAGATGCCCTCAGTGTCCCCATAATTTGCAAATATAAAATACTCCTTCTTAGTGCCCCCTGTAGATGACCCCATAGTACTCCTCTCCCCCCTTTACCATGGTACCCACCATAATGTGTCCCAGTATAAAATGCCCCTATACAGAGCCCCCCCATATAAAATACCACTTCTTTGTGGCCTCAGTAGATGCCCTCATAGTGCTCCTCTCCCTTCTTCCCCCAAAGTGCCCCCCATATAAAATACCCCTTATTTGTAGCCTCAGTAGATGCCCCCATAGTGCCCCCCAATAATGTGCCAGTAAGAAGTGCCCCCATAGATGCCCCCCAATAATGTGCCAGTTAGAAGTGCCTCCATAGTGCCACCCAATATTGTGGCAGTAAAAAGTGCCCCCATAGATGCCCCCACAGTGCCACCCAATAATGTGCCAGTAAGAAGTGCCCCCATAGATGCCCCAGCCAATCATGTGCCAGTAAGAAGCGCCCCCCATAGATGCCCCCCAATCATGTGCCAGTAAGAAGTACACCCCATAGATGCCCCCCAATCATGTGCAAGTAACAAATGCCCCCACCGTGCTCCTCTCCTCTATTGTACCATATAAAAAAAATAAACTCACATACTTACCTCCATCAGGCTGGCAGAGATGCAGGCCTCTTCCGGCCTGTGTCCTGCACTGTACGGCTCAGGCGGCGTGATGACATCATTGCGCAGCCTGCAGCAGCCTCTGTTAGTCTGCAGGCTTAGACGCCTCTCCCCTGCCCCACAGCATCCATCTGTGTCGCTGTCCTGAGGACGGCGATACAGATGACTATAGAGATGAGCGCTTCCACAATGGAAGCGCTCATCTCCCTGTGCCCTGCCGCCTCCCCCCTGAGGCGATCGTCTCACCTCACCTAATTGGCGGTGCGGCCCTGCTGGCAGCCCCTGCAATTTCGTGCCCGGGGCAATGCCCCCCCCCCCCGGCACCCCCCATGCCACGCCACTGGGGCCTAATGAAGTGTAGGGATGTAGTTATACAATGTTGATCATGTTTGCTTAAAATTATGCATCATCATAACTAATTGTATCTTTCATTATTCTTACTTCTTTTTCTTTTCAAGGCTTTAGCAATGACAAACCAGATTTTGGTAGAACGTTCAGTTGTGGGTTGGAAGGAGATTGAGTATGAGGTGGTGAGAGATGCAGCAGACAACTGTGTCACCGTCTGCAACATGGAAAATGTGGATGCTATGGGAGTTCACACAGGTAACAGCAATGTCATATCATACTGGATAAGGGGCTTTTTAATGTAAAAAACAACATATAACATATGACATTGGACTAAGCATTGTAAATTATACCAGAATATCAGACATGATTGTACTTATAAACTGTATTTGAAAGGGTATGTATTTCACCTTACAGTTTGTAGCTCCAGCTGAATCCTCTGAATGGCCACTTTCATACGGTCAGTGTTTGGTCAGTGTTTTGCATCAGTATTTGTAATCCAAAACCAAAAACGGAACCTACAGAGAAGATGTATAATGGAAAGACTGGTGCCTCTTCTGTGTTTTGGGCCTACTACTGGTTTTGGCTTATATATACTGATTAAAAATACTGACCAAATACTGCCGATGTAAAAGTGGCCTATAGCAGAGTACCAAAATACTACATACTAGTACTACAGTACACTAGAGCTCCCCTACTTAATGCCTGTATGGGTGGAGAGGTATTCATGTACCTAATGAACGGTCTATATTATGTTGGATAGCTGCCTCATTTCTGTTAAAGGGGTAAGTCATCAATACTTAATTGGTGGGGGTCTGACACCCACTGATGAGCTGCTTGAAGAGGATGTGGTGCCCCTGTGAGCTTACCAAGCACAGCACCATTCATTGTTTAGTGGCTTTGCTTGGTATTGCAGCTCAGCCCCACTCATTTGAACTGGACTGAGCTGTTCCTAGGCCAAGTGACCGATAAATGTGACATTACTGTTCTAAAAAGAGGCTGGGGTGCTTCGGTCAGCTGATTGGTGGGGGTGTCTGGAGTCAGACCCCCACTGATCAGATACTGATGACCTATCCTGAGGATAGGTCATCAATATTAAACACCCGGACAATCCCTTTAAATTATAGTTCCATTTCCACAGTAATATTTAGGTCACACAATCGGAATAATTTTATTACAAGTTTTAGGAAATTACTGACTCTTTCACTAACAGAATTCTTTGTCGCTCAACAGGGGACTCAATTGTTGTAGCTCCTTGTCAGACCCTGTCCAATGAGGAGTGTCAGATGTTGAGGGCCTGTTCTATCAAAGTTGTACGGCACTTGGGCATAGTTGGTGAATGCAATATCCAATTTGCTTTGCATCCCACTTCACTGGAGTATGTCATCATTGAAGTCAACGCCCGACTCTCACGTAGCTCTGCTTTAGCTTCTAAAGCCACTGGGTAAGATTTGATAGGAACATAAATATATAAATGCAAGTAGGACAATCTCTCAAACTAGGAGGATGTTGAAACCCATTCTTTATAGGTACCCGTTGGCCTTCATCGCTGCAAAAATTGCCTTGGGCATACCCCTGCCTGAGATTAGGAATGTTGTCTCTGGAAAAACCACAGCATGCTTTGAGCCCAGTCTGGACTACATGGTGACAAAGATACCCCGCTTTGATTTGGATCGCTTCCATGGTGCCTCAGGATTGATTGGCAGCTCTATGAAGAGTGTTGGAGAGGTTAGTCTAATAGTATTAGGAATTCACACTTTCTCCATCATATGATGTCTTTTTCTATCAATCAAATTCTGTCTGGAAGGGATAAGATTTATAGTAAACTCATACAAATGGCATCTTACATTTTTGGCTTATACTTATAAGGAGTCTGTAAGCAGTTTTGACCCCTCAAAACTACTGACACCACTCTACCATGACCACAAGTGACCAGGAGGAGGTCCCTTGCCTTGGGCACTCTGCACTTGGTCCTTTCCCTGTACTCTGAGTGACGGCTAGAGTGGTCACTCAGAGCAGAGTGGAGGGTTCATTTAAACATATTGACAAAATCATATATTACCTTTGTCTCCTGATATCTTTCACATATTACGTCATATTTTTTAGGTCATGGCTATTGGTCGCACATTTGAAGAAAGCTTCCAAAAGGCACTGCGAATGTGTCATCCATCTGTAGATGGCTTCACCTCAAATCTTCCAATGAACAAAGCATGGGCAGCAGATGTCAACTTAAGGAAAGAGATGGCTGAACCCACCAGCACCCGTATGTTCAGCATGGCCAAGGTGATAAGAAATAATATAATCAGGGGAACTAAGATCTAATGATAATAGAACTGTTACTAATATGGATATTGAAGCCTAACATTAATATCATTTATATTAGGCTCTGGAATCAGGAATTCCTATAGATGAAATCTACAAACTTACAGCCATTGACAAGTGGTTCCTGTACAAGATGCGAGGTATTCTGAACATGGAGAAGACCCTGAGAAACAGCAAGAGGTAGGATCAATGCTTTATTTTGTGGTGTGTTCAGCAAGTAAGATATTGCCTCTTAAGCCCAAAAAATGTGTATATTGATGCTTGAAACAGATCATAAAGAACTAGAAAATGTGATTGAAAGCAAGGCTAGACTACGCTAGAAGTAAGGCACACCTCCAACATCCTAATCCTGTTAAAATACGTTTTTCTTCCATTGGGTACAGTAAGCAGATGCAGGAACAGGTGGCAGGGTCTTTAGAATTGGTGGTAGTAGACAAAACCGCCTGCGCTGATTTACTGCAAAAGCACAAATAATTTACTTAACCTCATCAGCTCTTGGCAGACAGGAAGATTAATACTGGCCGGTGCGATAAAAACGAGATAAGCAGGCAGCGCAGCCAACGAGCCGTGGAAGTTGTTGGATGCCCAGTATTGTGGGTACCATCTTCATACATTTCATTACATGAAAGGTATTGTGCTATAGACAAAGGCAGCATCTGCTTCCCAGAGATCAGATATAGATAATGCGGACTCGAGTCCAATAAATGAATGTTTTTTAGGCAAGTGATTACAGTGTTGCTGCGAGCTATTTCTAGCTGTTATTGGGAATGTTTCTGTCACATTTCTCTACCGCTGTGTGTTACAATGTGTCAGTGGAAAGGGCAACAGAAATGAGAATACAAACAAATCATAAAGTGAGCCATCCATCTCATATACTCATATACTATTCTACATTGCTGCACAATCTAAAAGTGGATTCCAGAATGGAGGGTCTCATAATCGTAACCTATTGTGCAGCTCCTATGTTGGCATCAGGGACCTTTGCAGGAGAACATGATGAGCAGCTATGGCTACTGTTTAGGTATGACATACGTGGCCATTTTTTTAATTATATTTTCACCATGGGTAAACCATTGGCAACCTGCATGCAATGTGGTTGAATGCACACACACACACACACACACACACACATATTAAATTCTTTCTTATCCTGGGGAGGGGGTAACTAATGGGTCCAGTCCCTGACGGCTAAGACAAGCAGTGATAACCTCCTTGCCCCCAACACATGTAACAGAGCCCTCTAATGACTACGTCAAACCAAAAGTGGAGGCTACCCAGAGTTAAGGTATAATGGAAGGATTTGTGCCTGTTCTGTACCTGCACTTGGTTTTGGCTCACAATCACTGATGAAAATCACTGATCAAACACTGACCAAACACTGAATGTGTGAAAGTGGCCCAAGTCTCCATTCACACGTCTGCAAAATGGGTCCGCATCCGTTCCGCAATTTTGCGGAACGGGTGCGGACCCATTCATTCTCTATGGGGACGGAATGGATGCGGACAGCACACAGTGTGCTGTCAGCAGCCGCATTTGCGGTGCGCGGCCCCGATCTTTAGGTCCGCAACTCCGCAAAAAGATAGAGCATGTCCTATTCTTGTCCGCAGCTTGTGGACAAGAATAGGCATTTCTATGGGGGTGACGGGCTGGTGTGTTGCGGACCCGCAATTCGCGGGTCCGCAACACACCACGGACGTGTGAATGCAGCCTAATACTGGTGCATTCTTATGTGTTTTTGTGTCTAGGTCCCACCCCTACCTTACTAAGTCATGTTTCCAAGAAATAGATGATCAGTCCCACTTTCAGCCCTGCAATATAAGTTAACGGCTTACCAGAGGGAATAATTGAATTTAATTTTTTTTAAATAGATATTATCATAGTCCCCAAATTATGGCCCATGATGCATGGTGGTGGAGAGACATATTCACACTTCACTGCCATACAAGTGAAGGCAGTATTGCACCATAGAATTCAGAGTTAAACCCGTAAGCGCTTGCTCAGTAGTGGATTGTCTTTTTTTTATATCAAACCTGAAAAACCAATATGACAGCTTGTACATTGTTCCCCCTTTATATCCCTTCAGCTCTGCATTTTTCCCTCCATTTAAGGTGACGATAATTTGTTCATAAATCTGAGGGTGTCTTTTAGTGTCCATATAAAAAGCAGAGGAATAGATAGCAGTAAATCTGTGCGCCTGGCTGTATATTATTCTTAGCGGTTTGCTGACTCCCTTTGACCTTCCACAGTTTACGAGATTTTGCTGAGCTTCTCTTGTTGCATTTGCTATGATCATGAGCACTTGACTGTTTCACTTTTTATCAGGCCACAAGGGGGCATTACAGGCTCAGATACCAGCAGGCAATAGAACATTTATATTTGGAGAGCATTGGACTTTATTTTGTAGACGGTAATCAATTACCTGGGTGTATACAATTATTTAAAATGTCTTCTGTACAGTAGACATGGCTATAGATTGAATACAGTGAAAATGATATTCCATACTATACTTCAAAGTCAAAATCATTTTAGTTTTCATACAGACCATTCATATTTCTTGTACTTGAAAACCACAGTAAGCTTGAAGGCATATGAAGCTGCCAGAACTAACAGTGTGTAGATCAGGAAATTCACTTGTTGACCCAACACCAGAATGAAGAAAAAACATCACTTTGTGACCTTGGAGTGAGAATTGATATCAGACAGGGTGGTTCTTACAGAAACTAATTTACAAATCAGTGAGTACCAGGCTCCGAGTGAGAATGGCTTGTTAATGTGAGGAGTCACAGGATCATTAGACAATTTAATGTGAATGGTCCTTCTCGACTGGCTCCGAACAGCAGAGGGGAAAGAGGAATTGGTCATGTTGAATTACAAGATCCTTGATCTTCTCTTCCTGTGGTAGATAAGCTGTCTGGCAGTGACTTACTTCCCTATCCTCATGGGCGGAATGGCCACATACCCTACAGGGAAACCTCCTGGTGGGCTGATGGCCAAGGGGCCGACTGAGCCCTCCTTATGGCCACTAGCCAAGTAAGTACTGATCTATCGCTCCTAGAACTGGGAGCGACAAGTACTTATGTACCTTGCTGGCGGCTACAGATGCCCTCCTGACTTTTGAATTAAACTGTATTGCCATATTGAGGCAACTGGAGTAGAAAGACAGAACATGGCTACCACAGTGGGGCATCTTCTAGAGAGGTATTTTATACTATTGGAGCATTATTTTGTGGTGCACTGTGTTATTTGGTACAGCAGGGGTGGTATTTCGTGCCGCAGAATGGTATTGCTGGCTCCGCCTACTTGTATTAGCCTCAATACAACATGGGGCCATTTTTTATTTTTTCCAGGGCCACTTTAAGTTCCCAGTCTGCCCCTGCCTATCCTCAATAAAAATAAAACGTGCACACTCGGCCAATCCTGCATGTATATGGTGAAGTTGGGGGGAGAAAGTTGTTGGTCAACCAGCGGTTGGTCTACTCATGTATATGACTATATCCAAATAGGTGTCAAGTTCACCAGATAAGATTGAGGTGTGCTAACTTGTGCTGGGTTCCTCATAGATCCACTATAGATCTATACACCATATTGGGGTCAAAATGTACTGTAAACTACATGAGACTATATATGCCATGGATCCATCAAAAAATGAGACATTTTGCTAACTTTTATTCACCAAAGTGTACACTCTCTTAATACGTTGATACAAGCTGATTATGGTTGCATTAAGGGTCCTATGGAAGGGCAAAAGTGCACCCTGTGATCAGGTTATTGTTGAGGGACCCTTCCAACAAACCAGCATTGTCCAAAGTGAACAATCTCTTGGAACAGATAACATCTTTCATCTATTCTCTAAAAAGCAACATCAGGCACAATATGACTGAATGCTTATTAGCCTTTATCGACAGATCGGTCATACCACCACTACATAGAATCAATTTACAGTACAGACCAAAAGTTTGGACACACCTTCTCATTCAAAGATTTTTTTTTATTTTCATGACTATGAAGGCATCCAAACTATGAATTAACACATGTGGAATTATATACATAACAAACAAGTGTGAAACAACTGAAAATATGTCATATTCTAGGTTCTTCAAAGTAGCCACCTTTTGCTTTGATTACTGCTTTGCACACTCTTGGCATTCTCTTGATGAGCTTCAAGAGGTAGTCCCCTG
This sequence comes from Bufo bufo, assembly GCF_905171765.1. Lineage (NCBI taxonomy): Eukaryota > Metazoa > Chordata > Amphibia > Anura > Bufonidae > Bufo > Bufo bufo. Next base: position 157,571,469 of record NC_053395.1, read on the forward strand.
AAATGGTCTTCCAAAAGTCTTGAAGGAGTTCCCAGAGATGCTTAGCACTTGTTGGCCCTTTTGCCTTCACTCTGCGGTCCAGCTCACCCCAAACCATCTCGATTGGGTTCAGGTCCGGTGACTGTGGTGGCCAGGTCATCTGGCGCAGCACCCCATCACTCTCCTTCATGGTCAAATAGCCCTTACTTTCAAAGTTTTCCCAATTTTTCGGCTGACTGACTGACCTTCATTTCTTAAAGTAATGATGGCCACTCGTTTTTCTTTACTTAGCTGCTTTTTTCTTGCCATAATACCAATTCTAACAGTCTATTCAGTAGGACTATCAGCTGTGTATCCACCTGACTTCTCCTCTATGCCACTGATGGTCCCAACCCCATTTATAAGGCAAGAAATCCCACTTATTAAACCTGACAGGGCACACCTGTGAAGTGAAAACCATTTCAGGGGACTACCTCTTGAAGCTCATCAAGAGAATGCCAAGAGTGTGCAAAGCAGTAATCAAAGCAAACGGTGGCTACTTTGAAGAACCTAGAATATGACATATTTTCAGTTGTTTCACACTTGTTTGTTATGTATATAATTCCACATGTGTTAATTCATAGTTTTGATGCCTTCAGTGTGAAATCTACAATTTTCATAGTCATGAAAATAAAGAAAACTCTTTGAATGAGAAGGTGTGTCCAAACTTTTGGTCTGTACTGTATATGCAGCAGAACTGCATTTTCATTTTTTTTGTTGATCTATCCCAGTCATATTTCTGATGGATTTATACAGACTATTCATAAAAAAAATCATCTTTTAAATGTGTAAAATAAATGAAAATAAAATAAATGAACTATTACTCCTGTTACACAAACCAGACCACCTATATCATGATGACGATCTCTGATCAAATGTTTTCCATTAATGGCATAGCCATTTGCAAACTTTAATTGAAGACAAATTGTGTAGTCTAAACCCAGTCCGCACACGTTCTACAATATCAAAGTTTATTTCTTGAAGCTTGCAGAGACGTATCTGCATAAGATGTATAATTTAAATATTTCTGAGTATTTAAGGCTGGGCATAAAATGTCTTTAGTGATGTTTGTTTAAAGCTGAAAGACGTCTCAGTTGGATGTTTCCGGGCGTACATTGTACCATGGCCTGTGTACCCTTTTTGGATGATTAGCCTTGTCACAAATCCAGGCGATGAAAAGGACAAGGAGGCGTGAGGGACACTGAATTGCGTCTGGGTCATTGGGATGCGTCACGCGTGCGCCCAGTGCCTCCCTGCGCTCCCTCAGCTCCTTCTGACAGGTGAAAACTTACTCATTAAGAGGAATTTTATTCATCCTTTTATCATGTATTATTGAACACGGCATGCAAGGAGTGCAGGAACTTTCAAAGAAGAGCAGGGCGAAATCTAAAGCAAACATCAAGCAAGCCTGTAATAAATTAATAAAAGCTGCCTTGCTTGTAAAATAGTGAAACTATCCATTATATATGGTATATGATATTCAATTTAATAATAAAATATTCACTTCATATTTACATTATGAGTAATCTATACAGTGGTTGTTGTAGTTGTCCAGGTTTGGGACATTTTTGTGAAAAAATCTACTCCCCTGCTTTCCACCGCTCTATTCCAGCTCCCTTACCCCCATTACTGGTCTACTGGTCCCCATCCTATAAACTTCCAGAAAGATGGAGTCACATGTGCCGCTGCAGCCAATGACTGGCCTTAGCGAGGATGTATCCCAAAGCTGGACATCCCTTTTAAGGCCATTGAGGGGTACACTGTTCTTGATTGTATTGATTATAGTCTGAAGGCTTGATTTATGTTTTGCTGTAGTGAATCCTTACCAGAAGAGACATTGCGTCGTGCCAAGCAAATTGGGTTCTCCGATCGGCACATTGGGAACTGTCTGGGGCTGACGGAATCTCAAACCAGAGAGCTGAGGCAGAAAAAGAACGTCAATCCATGGGTCAAGCAGGTATGTACACTTCCCATTACAATTCTTAGGTATGTAACGATAACCTTAATGAAGAATAAAGATAATAAATGTAAAATATAATATATAATATTTAAAAATAAATATTAAAAAATAAATATAAATAATAAAATAAATAAAAATAAAATAAAAAAGCGAATAAAGAAAGATAAAATACACACATCAATGTTGCAGCTGATAGCAGTTAAACTGGCAGACATTATGGAATAGTTGTCCTGAAAAAATAATTGATCATTAATCCCTATCCTCTTAATATAAATCTCAGGGTTATATAGTTGGAATATATATTTGGTATATATATTAGAAAATATAGTTGGAAGAATATCTCTAACCTTCCTGCATGCATGGTATTTTTTCAAGTGTGCAAACTGGAAGTGAACCAAATGGTGTCCTGTATCCATAGTAGTCACGTGACAATATATATTAATTTGTGCCCCACATTTTTTGCATTACAATCCCCGTTTACATAGGGAAATGTACCGCTGGCCAGTGAGCAATTTTATGCTCGCATAAATGATCCGTTCAGCTGACAAAACAAGCACTGGCTCATATGTTTGCTCACTGCCTGGGCATTTACATGGGATAATTGGCTTGATCATCTGTTGGTGTAAAATGTCCCTAAAGGTGGCTTTACACCAAACAAGTGCCAATGGCGAGAGGAGAAAACAATCGGCTTACCTCCACTGAGAACAGATGATTCAGCGTGTTGAAATCCAACATGACCAATAGTTTTTTAGGAGTTGACACACCACCATACACTGTTCCTATTGGAATAGGCAGATTTGGCCGGCGTTTATCTAATTTTTATTTATCTAATTACGCACTTATATAGCGCTGCTATATTCCGCAGCCCTTTACAGACATTAGCATCAAGCTGTCTTCAATGGGACTCACAATCTAAGTTCCCTATCAGTATGATCTTATGTATATGAGCACCAGCATTACAAAACAAAAAAGAAACCAAAAAAATGAAATAAGTAAATACAGTAAAACAAATTGATGGGGTTCTGCACACCGTGGATGCTTCAAATATGACTGTCCACCATGGAACTTGCTGTCATTTTAGTCATACAGCCGCATAGATTTGATGACAAGCAATACGGGGTGCTGATAAGGAATAAGGGTCTCTAAATTTAAAAAAATCCTCAGAAAGATAGTTCTCTGCCTCAATTATACATACAGGTAGGATACTTGCCATAGAGACAAGCCATGGTAGGACTATGAGGCTAAGGGTAAGGGAGATCAGGTGTGGCATGACCACCAGCAACTGCCAGGAGTGAAGGGCCAAAAGCTGTCAACCACCCCTAGGAGCCCGCCTTCTCTCTTCTTTCCCCTTATGTGTGTTCAGGGGTCATTTAACACAAGCAATCATCTCGCTTTGGAATTGTAAATTTTGTAACAGGTACTCCAAAATTGAAAGATACAGTACAATGATCCCTCAAGATACAATGGCCTCAGGATTCAATATTTTCAACATAAAATGGTCTTTTCTGACCTGTTGTAAGTTGAAACCAGACTCAACATACAATGCCTCAGACTCAGATCCAACCAATCAAGGCCACTTCTCTGATAAAATAGCTGTATTAGTTACTAGTTAGCAGCTATTCCTGACTGATATATGTAAGGCATTGCTTTATTTGTCTTAGTTATCTGCTTATTTTTCTTAAATCTTCATTTTCTGTTATCTTGGATGACATTTTGGGGCTTTGGAACCGATTACTCAACTTTCAATGGTTTCAACATACAAGGGTCCTCCTGGAACCAATTAATATTGTATCTTGAGGGACCACTGTACAAGCAAAACAATTGCAAACAATTAATATACAACCTTATTGCGGTGCATCAAAGGTCCCATGGCAGGACTACGGGTCATCTGCCATGATGGATGTTGAGGACGTTAGCAAAAACACACAATAACAAATGTCTTACATTACAACACTGTGAAGACAGATGACATTAACACAACATTTACACACTGGAATTGAATAAGAAAAATTGGATGTGGCCTAGAATTTCAAAGATCTCCAAGTCTATATTAAAATGTAAGGGGGGAAGATTTCAGCATAAAACAGGAGCCATGACACCACAGTCATACTTTGAAGCTTCTGCTTGTCGCATCAGGAAAAAAATGCAAGGATTTATTATACATTCTTTTTTAATCTCTCTGAACTATAATCAATACAGCTTCTTGACAGTAGTAAAACAGAAGGCTTCAGAAACTGAGCAATTAATCTGAAAGGCCAGCTGTGTCCTTTATTTTCTAAGTATTAGCATTCCTGAAATTTATACAAGACACGGAGTTTAAATTATCAGATAGCTTACAGAGGTTGTGCTATAAACTACTTTAAGTGTATTTTCATCAATGACTCTAGCTCTCATTCCATTTGGATTTTTTTTTTTAATTGACCTAATTTACAGTTTTCTCTTATCCCCCATGCTTGAATCCTACTTCCTGGTTTGTCATTGGTCTGCTGTCCTATCATGCCTTAGAGCGAGGAGATGTGTACTGACATCAGCAGATCATGTGACACTAATCACATCCCTTGTTCTTACCAGTGACACTTCCTACTTCCTACTTTACAAGGCTTCAATGGAGGACATGAAACAATATCACCAGACCCAAGAGAGAGTCACAAGAACCACCCCATATATGCACATCCGACAATAAGTCAATATAAAAATATATATAACGTTTATTAGACACACCAACAGATACACATAAAAAATTGTATACAATTAGAACAAAGTGCGGTATGCAATATAATATATGTAACCGACACATGCAGGTCCACTGGGTTGCCACAGAATGGGCATATACATTATAAACTAGCATATAAAAATCCAATACAAAACATATAGCAAATATGAAATGAGGTGAGACCACTAGAAATGCAGACAGACCATGATGAGGTCTAAATTGGAGAGTCAAACCTACATAAACCTGCTGGTGCAGTGGACCTGGAAGAGTGAGAGAACGCCCCAATGGAGGCTTCAATGGAGGACATAACCTACAGCAACTAAATATCTAAGCTGTTGTGCCACAAGGTGCAATAGCATAGCCTACTATAAAATTAGAATAAGGCAGTTTTTATAAGTGCTGGTATTTGGGGAAAGTGGTATAACATCTGTTGGGCGAGATACGTTTACATTAGTGGCACAACCCTTTAAGGGTAACAGTTTAGATGAGAGGACTCATTGACTTCTATGAGAGAGTTTTCTAGGTATTCCCTGTGAACTGTGCAGAGATCACTGTGCAGGGAGGCGTAGTAGATAAGCTGTGACCATCACCTATTTTGAACTGGGAGATGCCTGACACCACAGCATTCAACAGAGAGAACGAGGATTTCTGTTTATCTCTGTAAGACTTGAGAAAGGAGTTCTTTCCTCCGAAATGCATTGTCACCATAAGAGATCCCAATAAAGAAGTCGCGCCTACTTCTGATCTGGTCGTGTTTTGCGCCACATAATGTCTCCGGTGACTTGATGTAGACTCCATTTTCAGTCGAGTTCACCTATCCACTATTGTGAATGGTGGATCCTGTGTTTATCTATACAGAGGTGTTTCTTTCCATCCTGATCCTGCCTGTGATGATAATGAGATGACTGCTGAAAAGTGATCTCTATAGAACAGGAAGTGTTAAGTCTATTATCACAGTACATCATCCGGTCACAGCTGCCACGTCCACATCATACAGAGTAAACTTTATAAATCTAGAACTTAGTCTACCTTCTAGGATTCTTTTATTGTTTGAACCAATAGCACAAACAGAGACTTCTTACTGGCCTGCATGATATTACTATTAAAATCTTGAGATTTTTATATCATCTGACAGATTAACCAGCTTTTTGTCAGGCAATTTCATTTTCCATTTTCATCATTCCTTTATTTCACCCACAAAGCAATTTCTACACTGCTCTTTGAGAGCTCCCATTGAAACGGCGGCGTTCCGCTGAAGTGGCAATTAAACAGTATATAAAAACCTGTAATCACGAAACATCAGGAGCTGACCTGGTTTAAACGTGCAGCATCTGGATAGAAAAAACTAGCCTCGCAGCCATCTCCCGAGGTGCTAACATTGTTTTATGGGCTAATACTTTATTTTAAGTGCCCCATCATTACCAACGTAATTCTGCATTCATGGCAAGCTCCTCTATTTTAATGAAGTTACTTTGTATGCGCCGTTGTAACACGGATGCATTTGTACGCTTGATCCTGTCATTTGCCATGAGGTAATAGAATCCTGGTTTCAGCTAATTAATGCGGCACTCTTTCATTGCTGGATGGTTAGCCACAGGCAAGGCAGTGTAATCTATGGCCCTTCACTATGCTCATATTATATATGGCTTATCTTTATTTCATGTGTTGGAATAGCACTGCTTTCACCATTAATAAGCTATGCATACGGTTTATTTTTAATGGGACATTATTATTATTATCATTTAGAATAATCAGTATTTATATAGTGCTCACATATTCCATAGCTGGCCTTTACAATACCATATTAAAAACTTACATAATTTTACCAAATGAACATATAACTTACAGCCCCACATTGTTATATAAACTCCCAAATGTTTCTATTAAAATCATTATGACATTATTGTGGCTACTCCACAGTCTATCCATGTTGTAAATGCATTTTATGCCACCCCAGTCATAGCTCTTCCTTATTAAATAGGCATAATAAAATAGAATTTGTGTTCAAGGCTTTGCAGAATTGTAAAAATTAGCACCAAGGAGAGGTTGATATAAATGTCACATAAACTGGGGGTTTACCTGGCATTTATATAGCACATTGGTGTATTTTACATCTAAAATATTGCTCCAAGGGAATGTTGCAAGCAAGGGGTATTTAGGATTTCCCATTTACAAAGTGTGCCAAGGCATTATTCATTTTTGAGACCCTGTTGCCTTTTCATCTTCCTTCCCCTTGTGGTGTTTTTGGCCCCACTGGCTTCAAAAATTCTCAAATGCAACACAAATGCATGTGAACCAGCCCGCTGAGGAATGCTTGCAGGATAGGCGTGGTGGTTGTGACCTTGAAGGTAGTTGTAGTGCTCACAGATTACAGTAGCAATCTCTCCTTGGGGCTGTGCAGTGACTGCTGGTGGTAGTTGGGGTACCCTTGATGTCAGGTGTTGGTTTTGGTGCAAGGCAGGAGAGCAGATGCAATGGACGGTGAATGGTGGAGTCAGTAACCAGGCCAGTTGGTGTAAATATAAATAAATCTCTCTTTACTAAAGTGCAGAATAGGAGTAGTATCACATCTGACAATGACAAGGCACAGTTCCAAGTAAAATCACAGTGTAATTCCACCCCAATAGCAATGTATGGACAGCAGCAATAATTGAGGTTGTAGTAGTGTAGTAGCATGCAATGAGGTCCTTTAGAAAGAAACGTTTAGAAAAACCTTCTGACGTCTTCTTTCTGGAGCACTTTTTGAGTAAGTTGCTTCTTTGGTCGTATACTGTCTCAGAGATGAAGATTCTCTGAGATCGGGCCTAGTTCTGAGGAGTTTGCACAAATAGGTCCTCACTGTAGCACAACTAAACTATTTAGTGACTAACCAGGGGGTGGACCCAGGTCCATCTCCTGGCAACTTAAGGGGATGAGCCAAAGTGTTAACCCTAAGCTGTCTATAGAGTGCTATTAGGTATACAAATACAGTAAATCACAACATTTCACTTAGCAACATAACACTACAACAATTTACCCTTTGCAGTGAGCCTGTTCTGGGGTACTGCACATGTTTTATACATGTGGGTGCTTGCATTTTTCAATAGGAATTAGTCATGGTTACATTTTTTTAAAATTTTATTTTTCATTGCTGTATTCCAACACTGCACCAAGATGCCCTGTGTGAACTTGGCCTTCATCAGCTGTTTCTGTAACTCCCATAGACTACATGTTACTTTTATAATGCCTTTCATGGTAACGAAAAAGTCCTTTAAAGGGGTTGTCCTATCTGGGACATTCATGTCATATTGATAGGATACAAACGTCTGATGGGTGTGATACAAGTGATTGGAGAACACATTGCTCTTTTCCATTCACTGCTATAGGATTCCTAAAGATATTTGAGCAATTTCGCATGGCTGTTTTAAAGTCCCATAGCAGTGAAAGCCAGCTGTGTATACGTTGCCCCCCTTCATTCAATATCGCCGACAGTTTTTGGAAGTCTCATAGCAATGAATGGCGATTGCCACACTTGCTCTCCATTCACTTCAGGGACAGTTTTACCTCTAAGCTGTGCACCCTAGAACGGAGAGAGTTAAAACAACATGCTAACTAAGATTAACGAGCCCCGCAACTGTTTTCAATTCCTGAGAACAAAGCTTAGCGAACAGTTCAGAGCTCTGTCCTTCAGATAGGAACAGGTCTCAGATTTGGGGTCCACACATATTATAGCATAACCTACCGATATTACATAAATGTCCCAGATAGAAATCCTTTTAATGCATTTTTGGGTGTGATAGTTGGTATATAGTACTGTCTTTCAGTCTTAATTAAAATTGTATCTAATTTCATTCTACAGATTGATACATTGGCTGCTGAATATCCTGCAATAACAAACTACCTCTACCTCACCTACAATGGACAGGTACTATGGGGGATCTGGTGCTTTGGCTTTCACATCAGTAGTCTAATTATTTATGACTGTAATTGTGTAAAATAGAATGAGCCCTAGAATTTTGCTAGGTCTACAAAAAATGCTGATGATCCATAGGGGAGCCCATTCAAAAGACAGTTAGTCTGGGGCCACTAAGGATTTTTGGGGCAAAATACCCTATTTTGTACATTTTATCCAAATAGGCTACTGCCAAAATTGCTCTAATGCTGCTTTCACAATTTCCTTCTACTTTCTGTTCTTCTGCTCCGTTATAGAAGCAGAAGAACGGGAAGGACGGATTCGGCACATAACTGAGATGAACGGAGCCTACGGACCCCATAGACTATAATGGGGTCTGTTAGGTTTTCTGTTCAGGGGATCGATTTTGTAGCAGAGACAAAAGTCCTGCATGCACAACTTTTGTGTTCTCTACAAAAAACTTCCCTGAACGGAAACCTAACGGATCCCATTATAGTCTATGGGGTCCTTAGGCTCCTTTTGGCTCAGTTATGTGCCGAATACATCCTTTATAGGAGCAGAAGAACGGTAAGGAGAATGCAGATGTGAAAGCTAACCTGCAAAAGCAACAATGGCAAAGCTCTTTGAGAAATGTTTGATGGTGATATTGAAGATGTCTTGAACTTTACTTGTGTAAAAAAATGTCCACATGGTTTCCACAAGGATAAGGGTGCTGTGGATTTTGCTGCAGAATTTTCCTTGACTGAAAATTTGTTCCATTCACCTGAATGAGGATTGCAGAAATCCTTGTGCTTGCCTCCCCATTCATATGAATGAGACAAATTTTCAGTTGCGGAAAATTTTGCAATAAAATTCGCAGCGGGTGAAGGCAGCCTAATAGTCACATGTATACTGTAGGCCTCCATTACATTTTTTGGTTGACTATTTATAAATGTGATGCAATTATAAGATTTGACAAGACATTTACTAAGCTTTACTGAGTCCCCTTCAATCTTGATTTTTATGATCCATAAATCTTTGCTATGGTTAATGCTTTTACTCATTTCCCCTCCAGGAGCATGACATAAAGTTTGATGACCATGGAATGATGGTTCTAGGCTGTGGCCCGTATCATATAGGTACTGTCTGAGTCCTGTCGTCCTCTCATGTCTATAATAACCAGTTAATAAAAAAAATAGAATTTAATACATTGGACTGCAAATGGAGAATGCAGCACTATAAGACATATGTAAGACTGTGACATTATTAGAAATAACTAATGAAATCAGTTTGCAACAGATTTTACACTTACAGTTGGAAGCTCTCCAAGTATCGCTAGCTGTAAATTAGGAATTTCTGTAATCTGAACAACAACTCTGTTGAACCACAGGAAATAACTCTGTGGACTCTGTTTTATGCCTTGCAGTACTTTTTTTCCCTAAATACTTTGGCAGTGCCAAATATATACTGTACAAATTGTGTCTCATTGTGTCATAGCAATCCTTAAAGGGGTTGGCTCATCTCAGACATTAATCACATATTGCTAGGATATGCAATCAGTGTTACATAGATGCAGGTCTTACCTCCGGGATCAGGTCCTATCTCCAGAACAGGGGCCCTGAAGTGAAGGAGAAGACACTGCACGAGTGGTGTGCTCTCCATTCATCGCTATGGGAGTTTTGAAAATAGCTGAGCAAGCAAGTCCCATAACAGTCCCATAGTAATATTTTTATAAAATATTACAAACCATAGTTAATAATAACACAAAAGAAAAAAGCAAATATGAAGGTAAAAACGAAAGTGTGACTATGCAGTGGTACATGTGTATAAAAACATTGCAGTCTACTGTATATAAGAGCACTGGTCCTAAAAAAAAGTCCTGAAAAAGAACTTACCTTCAAGTAAAAAAACTATGAAGTAGACACAGGCTTTTAAAAATTATTATCATACCAACATACACTGTACACACAATATAATACTTCGGGGTCTATGACATAGCTTAGCAATAGGCTGCAATAGAATTACAGCATTTGTCCAGGCAGAACTCCCTCACTTTGTACACAGCTTTACCTTTCTAATATACTTTATTTACATCTGATGTCTGTATCCTAAGATTAAAACTATGATCACCTGGCTCTATCCACTGCCACCCGCTAAACTGCTAACATCACATCTATCGTTGAGATCTATTTTCTTCCTGTCCAGGAAGGGACTCTGAGCATATCACTTAATTGTATATATCAGTGGATATATATATATATATATATATATATATATATGTACAAAGTAGGTTTTATGACCCTAAATTAGTTTTGCCTGGACGACACCTTGAAGATCGTAAGGTAAGCCAATCAAGCATTATGCAAAGTGGAAGAGTAAAGAGTTGGAGGAGAGGGATTTGCAGTTAATGGATCAATTAATGTATCTAAACTGGAGAACTGTAGCTAGTCATAAGAATTCAAACTGCTAGAATCAGAGCTGAAGTAGGGAGTCTTAGATTGGGCAATGCCCCCTGGGGAAAAGATATGCAGATTAGCTCTCTTCTAAGAGAAAGAAAGGTGTCTCTACAATGCCACCTTGCTACCCTAATTCAACCCAATGTCCAAGCCTTAAGCAAGCCTGCCTTGGACCGTGGTGAAGGATATTAGCTAAACCAAGAACGTTCTCCAAAAGGAAAGGGAGACCTATCTACATGAAAGTTGTTTCAGGGCTTTAGCCCCATGTTAGTAAAAGCAGGGTGCTTAGTTTCCTACAGTAGATGAGAAGCCTTTGTTGCACCCAGCCAACCAAGCACCTACAAGGCACAAAAACAGATAGTTTAGGCTGAGTTCACACTTCAGTTATTTGATCAGTTATTTCCATCAGTTATTGTAAGCCAAAACCAGGTGCGAGTCAAAAACACAGAATTGGTGCAAATCTTTCCACTATTCCTTATCTCTGTGTAGGCTTCACTACTGGTTTTGGTTCACAATCACTGATGGAAATAACTGATCAAATAACTGAAGTGTGATCTTAGCCTTAGTTAGTTAATTTAGTTAGTTGAGAAGCAGGGCATAAACCTAGGGGCTACAGAGGTTGTGGTTGGACTGGGGACATGGTACCTGACACCAGTGCCATTTATCAACCTTGATGATTAGGGGACCATTGTACAGAATGTGCATTTAGGCCCAAGAGCTTCCAGTTATTCTCTCTTCAGGAGCAAGTGCCTCGACTGATCTGAAGCCCTATTCAAAACTAGACACTACATATTAGGACCACTATGGGCAACACCAGCCTCATCTCATCTGTGCTTTAAGCTGAGAAAGTGTAAGATATAAATTCAATGGAAAATAGTGACTTATTGTAGCCTTTGCGGTCTACCACATCACACTGGTTCCTACCCAAATTAATAAGCTGTATTGTAATAAATATAATAAAATATCTTCTGCCCTAGATGTAGTTTTAAAAGAAATACATTATAACGCAAACGATTATAAGGTTTCCAGGCAAAAAATAAGTCATTAACTTTTAATAAGTGAAATAGCTCTCATACAAGAATAATCTGCGACAAAAGAGTTTTAACCTTACTGATTCGTGAACTGCTCTCCTCCTTGGATTCTATTTCCCATTTATACAGATAATTGTCTAGGGCTCCTCAACCTTTAATGAGACACATTTTCAGCACTGGTGAGATACAGTTATGAACAGACATCTGGCTAAGCACACCATCTCTGCGTGCGCAGGTGGTGTAAGCATTTGTGCAGGTTAACTCTTTACGTTAAGACAGAACACAGGCCCACATTTACTAATCCTGTCTAACCTGTAAACAGAGTAAATGTAGACACTAAAAATATGCCAAATTTATCATAGGGGATGACAATGGATGACAATTCTGGTGTATCTTTAGATTGGTTGATGCCACCTCTTTTTGGCTTAGCTGGCCATAGACATTAGATAGAAGTTGGTTGATGGTTGAACACCTGTTGAACAAACATCTGGGGAACTTTAGTTTCACAGACAGAGCCATACACATGTTAGTTCATATTGGCCTTTATAGTTGTCCAAAGTTCCCATACACATTCAATGAAATCTAGCGATGGATGAAAGATCCTTCTGGCAACATTCTTTCATTCATGAACAATCTTTCTTTGAAAGAAAGATCTTTCATCCAACTATCGGAAAAAAGTATTAAACATGTCCGACTTCTTTTCAAAAGATAATGGTCTGTAATCGGTCGGCTAGCATGATCGTCTGTTGTTAAATTTCAACTGACAAACATTCATTTGGTTGAAATCATCCATTTTGATCAACCTTAGACTAATGTGTATGGCCAGTTTACACCAAAAATCTGACCACATGCCTAAAAATATGTCCCGAAATTCTGTCTCTGAGCCAAAAATCTGTCCCAATGTACCAGAGTCTTCCACCAAAAACTTTAGACCTACTCTGATTTGGTCTAATCTTTCCCACTTTTATGCACTAAAATTGCAGATTTCATCTTCATAAATGTATCTATAAGGGTGACAAAAGCTGCCCACACCCACATTCTAGCTTAAAACCGAGAAATGACGAGGATGTTGAAAAAAGTCAATCTTTTTGGCCCATCTTAATACTAAATGTGCCTAAAATTAGGTGCATCAGAATTTTGGTGCAAACCATGCCGAGAAAGTGGCACACTTACCACAGTAATTGTTGGCCGTTGTTCTTTTTGTCAGGAAGCAAACATTTCTTGTTCCTTTATGGCAAGGCATTAGCTTGGCTGATGCTCTTGGGGCCCCGTTGCAAGTGCTGTAAGTGGGCTCATCATTTAACGGGAAACCACTGCTGCTGTAGGTCATAACGTTAAGACCTATATCTAATATGAGCGTGAAATGTTCACCTGTATAGTGATCGCCATCTCTAGTGTGATCACACTGTTATGGTCATAACATAATATTCTGCGCCTTCTTACCAACAACAACCTATGAGCCACTTAGATATAGGGGTCCACTACTTGCATTTTCAAACTCAGCAATCCTTTCAAGTTGCTTCACGGTTTTGATGATGGATGTGGAATTTATATCATTCATTTTCTTAGTTTTTTTTTTTAAGTGTTTTTACGAAAATATCCGTTTACACCGACTTTCTGCATTGTGTAGGCAGCAGTGTCGAGTTTGATTGGTGTGCAGTTTCCAGCATCCGTACACTACGTGAACTCGGCAAGAAGACCGTGGTGGTGAACTGCAACCCTGAAACTGTCAGCACAGATTTTGATGAATGTGACAAGCTTTACTTTGAGGAGTTGTCCCAGGAAAGAATTATGGATGTATACCAACAAGAAGTGAGTAACTCAGGTCCTGTTTAAAATTCACATTCAGAATTCTGATAGCGTGAAAAAATATTATACCCCCTAAGCAGATACAGGATGTATGCACAGACCAGCATAAGGTCAGTTATGTTTTAGCTTTCATATAATCACAACCCATGACCATAGTGTCTAGAGATCATGAATGCTGTATAATCATCAACATGGCACACAGATAGGAAGATTGTACACACGTGTACAATCCTCTGGATAGGTCATCAGTATCTGATTGGTGGAGGTCCGACACCTGAGACCCCACCATTTAGCTGTTTGAGAAGGCACTGGCGCTCCTGTGAGCTCCGCTGCCTTCTTGCAGCTGACCAAGCACAGAGCCGTACATTGCATAGCGGCTGTGCTTGGTATAGGGCTGAGCTGCTCCAAGGCAACGTAACCCATGAACGTGTTGCCTCCCATCCTAGGAAAGCAGAGAGAAGGCCGCAGCACTCACAGGAGCCCCGGTGACTTCTCAAACAGCTGATCGGTGGGGGGTCCCGGGTGTCGGACCCCCACCGATCAGATACTGATGACCTATCCAGAGGGTAAGTGATCAGCATAAAAATCTTGGAAAACCCCTTTTAATTATTAAGTAAAATTGAATATTTATACCTTTATAAGTCAGAATTAGAAGAAAGTTAGAACTGTAAGACATAAAGGTCTAATTATGAGATCAAAAAGTCATAAATATGACATAAAAGTTAACATGTTGAGAGAAGAATAAAGGAATAATTGTCAGATATAAAATCATAATAAAGAGAAAATAGTCTTTAGTCATTTTAATTATTATTTAAACCTACAATACATTGCTTTTGTGCAAATGAGCTTTGAACTTAAAGACCTGCCAGCTTTCCTGATGTGTATGCTTTAGTTAATACAATGTGTTATGCGGTGGCTCGTCAGGAGGCGGAGTGGAAGATGGGAGTGGTAGTGACTTTTGTTATAACACAAACAAACAGGTAACGGCAGCATCTCCAGCGACTTCTTTATTGGACAGACTTCACATAGCCTACTTCACTACTACATAGCCTTTGCCAAGCCAGTACATTAAGTACATTAAGCCAGGCTTGACAAAGACTATGTAGTAGCCGAAACGTTGCTGTTTATTTTTATGGCACACTTTCTGTGAAGTCTGTCCAATAAAGAAGTCGATGGAGATGCTGCCATTACCTGTTTGTACTATTCGGTGGGCTGCTGAGGATCTGCAACCGTGGTTTGGCTGATGCTTTCCGGTGTGGTCGTTTCATGGTCCATGGGTGCTGCTCTACATCTACTATTCTCACTTTTGTTATAACACAGTCTATCAGAGTGTCTGTCCTCACACCACTGCTCCTTTGGGCCCTGCAGTGAAAAGAAAGCGCACCCTTTCTTCCTTTGGGACACACCCTGGCGCTGGGGCTTCTGCCTGATGGTAACTGGGGTGCTCTTGATGTTAGGTGTTAGAATAGGTTCAGGGCAAGCAGGGGCGGATTAAGTGCATGATAGGCCCGGGGCTGTCTACCCAACTTGGGCCCCCCCCCCCCTCCATTTTAGTTTAGTTTTTTTTTTGTATGAAGAGGCTGCGGTGCTTCATGGGCGCCAGAGTCTCTTCTTAGGCCATATGGCATCTTAAGACTAAAAAAAAATACCCCAAATTGGGTCCTAAACTGAAAAATTTGGTCGCCAAATTTAAAATACATATAATTGTAATAAAAAAGACATGGAGGAGAATACAGCACCACATACCTCTTACATCCAGTGACATCTCCTGTCATGTAGACCTTCTCTTTCCTCTTCTCCTCCATTTGACCCAGACCACCATGGCAAATTCTTTCAGCCGCATCTCGTCTCTACAGTTTGTAACACAGACATGTTAGATTTCTCAATTTTTCCATCAACCTCCTCATCCTGGTGTCCCCACAGTGTCATCCTGCTGCCACCCCCAATACTGTGCCCGTTGTGCTCCCCAATGCCCAAGGAACTATACTGCTGAAAAAATAGTGACCCTAATAGATATAATTGGGGTAATTTATCAAACTGGTGTAAAGTAGAACTGGAGTTCCAAAAGAGCTGTCAAATATGAAAGGTGGAATCTGATTGGCTGCTATGGGCAACTAAGCCAGTTCTGCGTTACACCAGTTTGATAAATTACCCCAAATGTTCCTATAGTGTCCACAGCAGCTATAATGTCCCCAGTAATAATAACTCCCTATATTGTGCTCCAGGCAATAATCCCTGTATAGTGTCCCCAGAAATAATATAATTGCCCCTACAGTGCCTCCCCAATAGCAACACCCCCATATAGTAATTTCCACCACACTGCCCCCACATAGTAATCCCCCCATAGTAATTTGTCCCCACACAGTAATTTCCCCCAAACTGCCCCCATATAGTAGTTTGCCCCCACACAGTAATTTGCCCCACACTGCCCCCACATAGTAATTTCCACCACACTGCCCCCACATAGTAATTTGCCCCCACACTGCCCCCACATAGTAATTTGCCCCCACATAGCAATTTCCCCACACTGTTCCCACATAGCAATTTCCCCACACTGCCCCCACATAATCGTTTTCCCCACACTGCCCCCACATAATAATTTGCCCCCACACTGCCCCATATAGTAATTTGTCCCCACATAGCAATTTCCCCACACTGTCCCCACATAGAAATTACCCCACACTATCCCCACATAGCAATTACCCCCACACAATAGTTTCCCCCACACTGCCCCATATAGAAATTTGCCCCCACATAGTAGTCCCTCCCATAATAATTTGCCCCCCACACTGCCCCCACATAGCGATTTGCCCCCACACAGCAATTTGCCCCCACACTGCCCCATCTAGTAATTTGCCCCCCCATAGTAGTCCCTCTCATAATAATTTTCCCCCACATAGTAATTTGCCCCCACATAGTATTCCCTCCCATAATAATTTGCCCCCACACTGCCCCCACATAGCAATTTGCCCCCACACTGCCCCAACTAGTAATTTGCCCCCACATAGTATTCCCTCCCATAATAATTTGCCCCCATACAGCGCCCACATTCCCCCCCCATGTACTCGATTTATCTTCCCTAATATGTCCCCCCCCCAAAGTAGGCACATGAAATAAAAAAATAAAAAATGAACAAAAAATGAAAAGATAAATACTCACCTATGTCCAGGGCCAGGCGCTTGCTCGCAGAGGAAGGCGGGATGAGTCAGGCGCGTCACAGTGCTGCGTCCCGGCACAGGCGCGCGATGACGTCATCAGGCACGCCTGCGCCGGGATTTCACTACCGCATAGGCCTCAGGCCTACAAGGCCTGAAGCCTATGGCGGTGATCGGCGACGGGACAGGGAGCTATGCGCTCCCGTGCCCCGCCGCAGTATGTGGGCGTTCGGGTCAGCGTTGGGCCCCCCATCGGTGCTGTGCGCGGGGCTACCGACCCGAACATCCCTATTGTAATCCGCCACTGAGGGCAATGTCTGTAGCCAGCTTATGGTTTAGGAGTCAGGAAACCAGCCCAGAGATGGAAGAATAAATGCCTCTCTTTATTTTAGTGCAGAATAGGAGTAGTAGTACATTAAGTTATAAAGACAGTTCCAACTGTTCACAGTGCAATTCTCTCCCAGATAGCAGTGTATGGATTGCAAAGTCTCTGAGTAGAATCTATGGCTGGCAATAGTACTCCGGCAATAAGGAAACTCTAGACTAGACTGAAGGTTAGGGGTGGGACTAGCCCACATCTAACCTCCTACAAGGGCCGGGCCAGGGTGGTTAGCCCTGGGTTTGCCATCCATACACACTATACTGGTGGGAATACATAATATGGTAATACAATAGATCACAAAACATTAAAGAACAAGCTTATATGCAGATACACCCTACACTGGGGTACTGCACTTGGAGCTCTGCAGTGTGCCGTTCCTCTGCTATTCATGTGAGAATCTGTGAATAAATTGACACCCGGCCTGCTATTCAATTGGGGGAGTGTCCCTATACTCTCTGACACTGTCCAATCACTGATCACATATCAGACTGTGTAGTGACATAAGAATATAGAAAGTTGCACTCAGAGGCCAATAAAGGGAGGGCTAGGAGAGGGCTGCAATTTCCACTTAATATGTAGAAGAATAGTCCAGCAAAGTGAAAAAAGTGCCTTATTGGTACAAAACTCATATGCTGTCTTCACATGGATATTTAGTGAAACACATATCAAAGGTACATATGTACAGTACAGACCAAAAGTTTGGACACACCTCATTCAAAGAGTTTTCTTTATTTTCATGACTATGAAAATTGTAGATTCACACTGAAGGCATCAAAACTATGAAATAACACATGTGGAATTATATACATAACAAACAAGTGTGAAACAACTGAAAATATGTCATATTCTAGGTTCTTCAAAGTAGCCACCTTTTGCTTTGATAACTGCTTTGCACACTCTTGGCATTCTCTTGATGAGCTTCAAGAGGTAGTCCCCTGAAATGGTTTTCACTTCACAGGTGTGCCCTGTCAGGTTTAATAAGTGGGATTTCTTGCCTTATAAATGGGGTTGGGACCATCAGTTGCGTTGAGGAGAAGTCAGGTGGATACACAGCTGATAGTCCTACTGAATAGACTGTTAGAATTTGTATTATGGCAAGAAAAAAGCAGCTAAGTAAAGAAAAACGAGTGGCCATCATTACTTTAAGAAATGAAGGTCAGTCAGTCAGCCCAAAAATTGGGAAAACTTTGAAAGTAAGGGCTATTTGACCATGAAGGAGAGTGATGGGGTGCTGCGCCAGATGACCTGGCCTCCACAGTCACCGGACCTGAACCCAATCGAGATGGTTTGGGGTGAGCTGGACCTCAGAGTGAAGGCAAAAGGGCAAACAAGTGCTAAGCATCTCTGGGAACTCCTTCAAGACTGTTGGAAGACCATTTCAGGTGACTACCTCTTGAAGCTCATCAAGAGAATGCCAAGAGTGTGCAAAGTAGTAATCAAAGCAAAAGGTGGCTACTTTGAAGAACCTAGAATATGACATATTTTCAGTTGTTTCACACTTGTTTGTTATGTATATAATTCCACATGTGTTAATTTATAGTTTTGATGCCTTCATAGTCATGAAAATAAAGAAAACTCTTTGAATGAGAAGGTGTGTCCAAACTTTTGGTCTGTACTGTATGTGCAGCTTGCCACATGCACAGGCCTTCACATGTAATTGCTGGGAAGCACTTCTCTACACACCTTAGCAGCTCTTGAGATTTAGTTCCTGGTGGACTGAGACGCACATATATACTGTATATGCACCTTTGATATGTAATTCATTAAATATTCATGTGAAGACAGCATATGATCTTTGCACTAATAAAGCAATTTTTTCCACTTTCCATTAAATCTGGAGATTGCTGGACTATTCTTCTATATCTTGTGTAGGGACACAGTCTGGTTCTGCTGACCACATTAAATAGCAACACCCAGTTGTCGATTTATAATTTCTCAGAAGGAATAACAGAGGAATAGGAACAACACAGAGTTCTAAGAAAAGATGATCCAGTCTTGTTATTTCATGAACTGTAAAATGATTTACTAAAACCAGCATGTCAGGAGCGGCAACATGTCCTCTTTAAATTTAAAATAACATCACGCAGCAGTGGAAATTGCCATTTACTAAATGTTTCAGTTGAGAATCATGATAACTTACAGAGCTACGATAATAGAACTCAGTAGGTTTTTCTGAGAACTTGTGTAGAGCCAAAGATAATATATCACAAGTGGCAAACTCACTAGTGCTACACTGACCAACCCAGCACAGCTACAACTCACTGTATATTGGACAAGTTATAATAAAAACATAGACAATCTTAATTACCATATGTTATATTTCATAACACCGCCTCACAAGCAGCAGGAGATAAGTGTGTTGGTCTTATGAGACGTATTGAGCCTTAAAGATCATCTGTCAGCATGATTAACCCTATTAAACCTGGGATACAGCCTTGTAGGGTTGATTATGCTGATAAAAACAATAAGCTTATTATGACTCTCTGCGGTTCCAGTACTGAGAACTGCATTTTTATTTATATGCAAATTACCTTACTGGGACACTGGGGGAGGCTGGCTAGAGTCCTCGGAGCACCAGTTTGCCACACCCCCTTCAGCCCCTCCCCCTTGGCCTTGATTGACAGGACTAGTCATCTAGTGCTGCTGCTCTCATAGTGCTGTGACCGGTATTCACCTACCTGTGCTTATCTTTTGATTTTCGGAGCTTGTTTCTCAGGACTCAAACTGAGCAAGCGCCGAGACCTGTTATCTTGTGCCTGCGCTGTGTCTCCCAAGACTGGAATATAATATAATTATTCTCCAACATTGCATACATATTTGTACTTTCTATCGTGTATATATCAAGAAAAAAAATCAAGAGGTTATAATGACGCATGCTTATTTTATTTATCCCTAGCAATGTGATGGCTGCATCATCTCAGTGGGAGGGCAGATCCCCAACAATTTGGCGGTGCCGCTACACAAGAACGGAGTGAAGATCATGGGCACCAGCCCGCTGCAGATTGATAGGGCTGAAGACCGTTCCATATTCTCTGCTGTCCTGGACGAGCTTAAGATTGCCCAAGCGCCATGGAAAGCAGTTAACACTCTGGTAACACCAAGTTTTCTAATATTATGTACTGTCTGGCTACATATAAGGTTTCATAGGAACTAGGGGTGTATCTAAGGGCTCATGAGCCCTAGTGCAGGAGTTCAGCTTGGGCCCCCCTTCCCTCAGTGCTTTGTGGCCAGGGGCAGAAAGCACAAGGCCTTCATGCTGCCTGAGGCTAAAATTGAAACTGCACCCCACCCATGGCAAATTCTTGACCTAACCCCTTCCCTCCAGCCAGAGGTGTAATTTGACCAGCATGCACTTTCTATAATACTGGTGATCTTTGGGTCCCCTCAGGCTCCTGGGCCCGGTAGTGACTGCTACCTCTGCACCCCCTATAGCTACACCCCGATAAGAACCAATACCTGACTCTATTATTCATAATTTTATTATTTTCCCTGATAGGATGATGCTCTGCAGTTCACAAAGACTGTTGGCTACCCATGCTTACTGCGTCCTTCCTATGTGCTCAGGTAAAGCCAAATAGTCAAATGCTAGGTAAGATCACTGATCTAGTAAAACCCTTTCTAATATATATTCCTCTTGTATGTAGTGGTTCAGCAATGAATGTGGTATATGGAGATGAAGAACTGAAGAGCTTCCTAGCAGAAGCCACCAGAGTCTCACAGGTGAGTTCATATCAAGTTCTCAACCATATTATAGTATAAGGGCCATGATTTGTTGCTCATAGGGATCTATGGGTGCTTTACTGTGCCTATGTATGTCTTCAATTTCATATGGAGGTGTATGAAGAGGTTTTCTATCTGTGGCATGGGTCATTGAAAGCTGTACTACCGAGATATTCTCCCCTAGGAGAATTGCTTATCGCTGAGAGTATCTTCACAATAAAATTTTGTATGGTATTAAGCATGTCTTGAATGGGTATAAAGGATTAAAACTAGAGTCCATTCTTTGCTAGGCCTTTTAAATGCTGTATATTTGCATGTTATGATCTTATTTAGGTCAGGATTATAGCTCAAAGGATTTAGTGGTAACAGTGGAATATTGGGATTTTGGGCTTATGATAGCACATTAGGATAATCTGCACTTTTTTTTTCTCATCATTGAGGTTGTTATGTATATATATATATATATATATATATATATATATATATATATAGAGACGAAAAAAGTGGGACTGCACTCCGGAATAGTGGTAAAGTGAAGGATTTTATTCACCCATAATATGGCAAACTTGCGATGGAAGGCTCTTGTGAGCCGAAATGTTGCAAGTTTGCCATATTATGGGTGAATAAAATCCTTCTCTTTACCACTATTCCGGAGTGCAGTCCCACTTTTTTCGTCTCCCTATTATCGGGTATTGCCGTTGCCCTACGTTGGACCCTGCACCCATTTCCTGGTTGGTGCTCCCGCTGGACTTTCTTTTTCTATATATATATATATATATATATATATATATATATATATATATATATAAAATTTACCCTAATATAATAATATTATAATGAATACAGTATGTTACTAGATGGTATCTTGAAATGCACAGGATGTGTGACTGATATATCCATGACAAAAACTGTTTTATATAATTCATAATCAACTGGCAGCCAAATGTTCACATCTTGCCAGCTCTTAGGTTAATGTTCCTTGTCTTCATATTACGCCTCTCTGTGGCATGACTATGGAGTTTTATGTATTTAAAGAACATCCTGTGAAGTTTTAACTCAGAAGATGAAAGTGTCTTTAAACACTCTCAAGGTGGTTAGAAGGAAGAGAAGAATTTATGTGGGAGAAGGTTTGATCTGAGATAGACTTACAGTGAGTGATGCAAGCTCTTAGCTACAGGAGATTGACAAGATCAACAGTCTGAGAAAGAAGATGGCAGCTCTCCCTGGGAAAGTCTTGCTAATCTATTTAGTGTTTTTAGCAAGAGCTTTATATTGTCTTATATTTTATATCGAGTTTAACTATATTTTCTGCACCATGCTGAAGATGAAACTTGATTTTAATATTCTCTTTACAGGAGCACCCAGTGGTGATCACCAAGTTCATTCAAGGAGCACGAGAAGTGGAGATGGATGCCGTTGCCAAAGAAGGCCGTGTAAGTGGTTATGTTTATGTGGGTGTAGTTGCCTCATGAAAACTTTTTTTCCAATGTCTTATATATTTTTTTTTACCTGCAAGTTAGTATTCTGAGGGATGAGGATTAGTGCTGCTGTTAAAGTGGTTGTCTAACCTCAGACATTGGAGGCATATCGCTAGGATATGCCCCCAATATCTGATAGGTGTGGGTCCCACCTCTGGGTCTTGCACCTATCTTTAGAATGGAGCCCGCAAAGTGAAGAAGGGCGCAAGTGGCTGCCCTCCATTCATCCCTATGGGAGCACGCGTTTGGCTGTTTTCGGCAGTCTCATTGCACTTTGCAAGCGTGGCCACCGCTCCATTCACTTCTATGGGGTTGACAGAAATAGCCGAGCCAGCGCTTGGCTATTTTCGGCGTTCCCATAGGAATGAATGGAGGGTGTGTGCCCTCCTGTGCGGGCTCCATTCTAAAGATAGGCATGGGTCCCAATGTCTGAGGTGAGACAACTTCTTTAATTAATTGCCATAGTCAACAAAATGCCTGACCCTGGCCACTTCCTGTCGCCCTTTATAATAGAAAGAGCAGTTCTGGAATACACAGTGCTAGTCTAATGAGAAATTTGCGCCTGGCTCACTTCACCTCTTTTAGCATCATACATGGATGTCCTAGGGACTGCACAGGGACATCAGCTATGATAGCTCAATCATTTACAGAAATGGGGCTGTGTGTCAAAAAAGGATCAGTGAAACATTTCACACAGTGATCAATAGTAATCTGAATTTAATCAGAGTTCAGGAGATCCCTTTTTATCTCTCATAGTCAATGCCAAAGATTTGATCACGGAGTTGACATCGGGTTAAAGCAGACAAACATCAAATTGCGAATTGCAGCAAAATCTGTTATAAAGTTAGATAATTACATGTGCCCTCTCAGTTTAATAATAATTATTAATATAATATAATATAATGGTATGGTATTTTTTTTTTTTTACTCATACGAGTATAATTGGAGTGCTTTCTTCCATTTTTTGTAGGTGGGCAGCAGCTCATCAATCACATGCATCTCCTATAACACGTTTCTAGTAGCTCTTATTAACTCCTTCTTCCCATAAAGGTTCACTGCTAAAGAATTAATGTTCTAAAAGTATGGTTCATTGCTAATGTATGCTAACTATGCACTTTTAGTGGTGCAAATGATTCATGTGGTTTTATTATGCACTTTGCAAGCCACAAAAGCTATATATGGGAAGGAAATAGTTAACTGGCAGCCTCAGTTATAGTTGTTGGGTGGTAGACAGGTCCTTCTTCCCTGGTTATTGAGTCTTTTGGTGAGCAGGCCAAAGTGAAGATGTGTGTAGTGGCTTCTGACAAGTAAGCCCACTTTGGAC
The DNA here is from genome assembly GCF_905171765.1 of Bufo bufo. NCBI lineage: Eukaryota > Metazoa > Chordata > Amphibia > Anura > Bufonidae > Bufo > Bufo bufo. Next base: position 157,595,386 of record NC_053395.1, read on the forward strand.
TTTACTTCCTGTGTTTAGGGTTAATTGCTTCTGGTGCCCGCCACACTACTGAGATGGATTGGCCATCCATTCTAGGACTGCACCCCACAGTTGGGCACTGAATATACAGTACCTTGAAAAAGTATTCATACCCCTTGAAATTTTCCCAATTTTTTCTCATTACACCCACAAGCTTAAATGTATCTTATTAAAGTGTGACATGCAAAATATGTGGACAAGTTAAAGGGGTATGATTACTTTTTCAAGGCATTGTACATTAAACATGGACTTGCAGGCTTTTGGTCAATTGAGAGAATTGCACAGTATATCAAGAAAGGCTTACAGGGGATTAGCATACTGCCTACCCCCTATGCACACCCTTTTGGGAAACGCCAGCCAAGTAAAATAGTTAACTTTGCTTACTACTTATATTTGCATTGTGCCACCCTTCATCTTCAAGTAAAGAGACTTGTTATAGTCAAGCCAGCCTGATCATCAACTCCACCATCCTCCGGTTATGTACCTACCCTACTATCTTGCATTCCACTAGCCATTCACAATGAAGGCCACCTTGGCCACTACCAGGCAGGAGGTCCCAAGATCCAGGGTGGTCCCCAAGGGAAAGAAGGGTTGCACCCCTCCACTTATTGTATGTTTAGTCTGGGGTAATGGATAGTCACTATGAGAACTACCACCACCCTCGTAGCCACTGCCACTACTCCTATCCTCTCTAACACCACAACTATGCTTCCCCTGCGGACTCACACTGCACATGGATATATGTGCACATATAGCCCCAGAGAAATATGGTATGTAATGTCCCCACAATTTCCGTCTCCACTTTCTAGAGAGAAATATACCTATATGCTTCTATGAATTTAGAAGTATGGAAAATTAAATAATGGTTATCTCAGCCACTTTCCCTGCTCAGGGGTGGACTGGGAATTTAAAGTGGCCCTGGAAAAACTACTAAAAGTGGCCCAGTTTTGTAGTTTGGTCCAAAGTAATGGAAGGCAGAGCCAGCAGTAGCATATTGTGGCACATTATACCACCCCAACAGAGCCAAATACCACACTCCATCACAAAAGACTGCCAGTATCACAAAATAACATCCCCGTAAACTTCCACTGGTCAGTCATGAGGGGGAGCCAGGTGGCTCCCTGGGCATCAGCCCACCGGGAAATTTCCCGGTAAGGTCTATGGCCAATCTTCCCCTGCCCCTGCTTCACTATGAGATCACCGTGATGGCACTGAGGGAGGAAAAAGGAGCAGGAAAGGTACTGAGCATTTTAGTCTACTATTGGATTTACAGTGGAAGGATGAACAGCAGGGGGCGCTACCAGAGAGGAAAAAGTAATTTACATAAAACACTAATAATACTTCAGATAAAATGCTTTATTCATTACATAGTACGGTAATACTTTTTGGGGGAGAATTAATTGCCATAAAATAAATTCTGACTCTCGACAGACGGCCATGTCCAGTATTCCTTACAATAACTATGCAATTCAAGTTGACCTCCTATGATTTGCATTTCATACACGCAGACTTGGCATGAATATGAGACAACAGACATGTTGAGATTCCTGACAATGTCTTTGTAATGAAGGAATAAAATACTTTTCTTCTTGTGATCTGAAATTCTCTTGCCACGTGTTTAACATAACTGTGGTTTTTACTTTTGCTGGTATTAGAAGTTGGAACATGGAGGACTTTGCAATATATCAGCTGACTCATGTTAATATTGTTCATGCAGTCAAGAGCTCTATCATTTCGGCTCGCTAACCTCTAGCCAGGCATCGTTTCCTGATATTTATCCAAATGGCACTGCTACATTTTCAGTTTTGTAATTACACAGCTCCTTACAGTTTTGAAAGCCTCATTAGGGAAAGTAGACTGAGAGATAAAATGCAGCTTCTGGATTTCCATTTGGACAACTGCGCACAAGGGTGTGTATAATGAACCAAGAGGCAGGTTTTAATTTGTATTATTTTCATTTGTATAGGTCATTTGCCATGCTATTTCAGAACATGTGGAGGATGCCGGAGTTCATTCAGGGGATGCTACCCTTATGATTCCCACACAGTCAATCAGCCAGGGGGCGCTTGAGAAGGTGAGGTGACATTTATTGACTTGTGATAAAAAAAAGCTAACTAAGTCACAATATGTCATGATGTTTAGATCCTCATGGACTCAATAGACTACATAGTAGTGGACACATACCTCTGTTTTTATGTAGAAAAGATTTGTACAATGCACCTGGGGGTAAGAGAACCTCTCTTGGTGCCCAAAGTCTGGTGCCCCACCAGCCTCACTCTTTAAAAGGGTTAACCCATCTAACACATTGGTGGCGTATCACTAAAATATGCCAACAATGTCAGATAGGTGCATGTCCCACCTATGGGACTTGCACCTATCTCTAGAACAGGGAACCTAGAGTGAAGTAGGGTCAACGTGCAAGCATGGCCACCCTCCATTTGCTTTTATAGGAGTGATGAAAATAGCCAAGTGTCGGCTTGCTATTTCTGGCACTACCATATTGATGAATGGAAATGTGTTTGAGCTTGCGTGGTGCGCTCACCATTCACTCTTAGGAATAGAGGAACTCCCATAGAAGTGAATGGACAGCACGCTGTGCACTCTCTTTAATTTTAGGGTCCCAGTTTTAGAGCCATATTCTTATCAGTTTGATAAGAATTGCGCTATTATGAGCTGTTAGGAGATCCGAGATGAGAGCTACACATGAGCCATCAGATGACTGGATTAGAAGAAAACAGACTGTGACAGCTTGCAAACAGACTGATTTTTAACCGTTGTATCTCTAAAATGGCTTAACATTTTTAATAAAGATCAACTGAAAAAAATGATTCTTAGCCTAAAATAAGTAATATACAATCATCAAAAATTCCTAAAGGTATTAATAGTCTTTGAAGCTCAGCATGATACTTATAAGATGAACAATCATTTGTTTGCTTCCCTATATCCTCGGACTCCACAGTTTTATAATTTATTAACCATACTCCACATTTACCTTTTTTACTATGTTTTTATGTAGAAATCCTCAGTATAGGTCATCAGTATTTGATCGGTGGGGGTCTGACTCCCGGGACCCCCAGTGATCAGCTGTTTTAAGAAAGCAGTGGCGCTCCTGTGAGCACTGCTGCCTTCTTTCTGCTCACCAAGCACAGCGCTGTACAGGGGCATAGCTAAAGGCTCATGGGCCCTGGTGCAAGAATTTATCTTGGACCCCCCTTCCCTCAGGGCTTTGTGGTCAGGGGCAGGGAAGCACATAGCCTTCATGCTGCCTAATGCAAAAATTTAAACTGCACCTCTCCCCCATGCCAAATTCTTGACCAGCATGCACTTTCTATAATACTGGTGTCTTCTTATGCACCACAAGTGTCTTTGGGCCCCCACAGGCTCTTGGGCCCGGTAGCGACTGCTACCTCTGCATCCCCTATAGCTATGCTCCTGGTGCCGTACATTGTATAGCGGCTGTGCTTGGTATCGCACTTAGCCACATTCAGTTGAATGCTAAAACACACTGGAGATCCGGTGAGCCCTGCAGCTTCCTTATTTAGCTGATCCGCGGGGGTCCCGGTTGTCGGACCCCCACCGATCAGATACTGATGACCTATCCTCAGGATAGGTCATCAGTATAAAAAAAAAGTTGGAAAACCCCTTTAATGTTAATCTTTGAGGCTTTATTCTCCCAAGTTGATGCATTCACTGAGCATCAACTAAACTCTGTACAACACAATGACTTTCCCACATTCATGGTTTGCTGTCATCTACCCCATGTTGTGGTCAGCAGAAGACAATATTACTCTGCTTTCATTTAACAGTCACAGTTTATTTAACTTCCCGTAGCCACACAGATTGAAGGCTGGAATAATGACATTTCAATTATGTACAGGGGCAACCAACAGATGTATACTGACTTTAACAGATGTTCTGGACTTTACCCATGACAGAAGTACTTGGCACTTGTAAACTAGCCTTTTAAAAATGTAAGACACACACAATCGTGCCAATATAAATTACAGTTACCATCAGGAATTATGATCATTTTGGAGATTAAGTTCCAAAAAATGATCAAATTTATACATTTATATTGTATCGACAGCAACATTGTAGTGTAAATCTTTTTGAAGCATATTTTGCATATATAGCATTAAAGGGGTTTTCCAGTTTTTTTTTTAGCTTGGCCTATCCTCTGGATAGGTCATCAGTATCTGATTAGTGGGGGGGTCCAACTGCTTGAGAAGGCAGCAGCGCTCGCTGTAGTGCCGTGGCCTTCTCACAGCTTAGTCTAGGCCATGTGACATCATGTTTATTAGTCACGTGGCCTAGACGCAGCTCAGCACCATAGAAGTGAATTGAGCTGGGCTGCAATAACAAGCACAGCCGCTATACAAGGTACGGCGCTGTGCTTGGTGAGCTGCGAGAAGGCCTTCTCAAATAGCTGATAGTCGGAGGTCCAGGGAGTTGGACCCCTGCAAATCAGATACTAATGACCTATCCAATGAAAATCCTGGAAAACCCCTTTAACATATTCCACAGTTCTGAGATTGTCATCACTCCCTTAAAGGGGTTGTTCATCCCTGGGGACCTTTTCTGCAGTCTCCACAGCATTGCAGGTGTCACCCATGTGCCATGTAACCCAGTGACACATTACCACTTCAGCCAGTGATTAGCTGTAGGGGCCACATGACCCGCGTCAAAATGGACGTTCTCATGGGGAAACCCGTGTTGAAGGAGAGCCGGAGAAGCAAAGGAGCCAGAACCCAATGATAGAGATCAGGTAAATATGATTCCCTCCACGAGTCTGTCCCCAATGGGGCTCACATTAGATAATTTCCCTATCTCAGGCACACTCGGGGACCAACTTTATAGGAAGTCAAATACCCCATCAGTAAATATTTTGGAAAAAAACTGTGGTACTTAGAGGAATTCCATACAGACACATCTCCATTTTTCACATCCACATTTATAAGTATGCAAACTCCTGACCTTCAATCAACAATACTGTTTGTTCTGTGAGGATGTGCTCGTGGTAGGCTACGGTAGCGGCGGCAGTATTGAGGCAATCACAGACAGTCTTTGTGATACACCGTGACTTTATTCACACCCAAGGCATAACAGGCAATGTGCAGACCACACAGGTGCATATCCACATAGTGCATAGAACAAAACTCCTTCCATAGCAAATAAACAGCAGGTTTGCGTCACCTTGTTTCTGGACAGACCACACCGGTCCTGCAGGCTTCTAGGCTACCTGCCTTTGTCTCCCTCAGGCCAGAGCCCCTTCGGCTAGTAGCACCACAGGTCCCAGGGCTATCCTTCAGTTTGTGCTGCGCCCTGTCTCTCCTTGACCAGCACTGCCTCTGTCTGTCAAAATCTCCAGCCCAGCAAGACACACCACACCGTGCTTCAGCAGGCTGGATTCTTTAAAGGCCCAGCTCCACCAAAAACCTGGGCTGGCCGTGGGGAACAGGCACCCACCCTGCTCTTTACCTGTTCCCAGTAAGAACCGGCCCGGACACGCTGCATTTGCCGCTGTAACCGCAATGATCCGGTTCTTACTCCACCGAGGCCAGGACCTCTGGTGCCACGTATCGTCCGTCCATTATTATCCCGGGGGCTCTCCCTACAGTTCAGTGTCTGTACAGAGCTTGCAGGTACAGGTCTTCACACCAGATACTTTAAGGCTACAGTAAAAAAACAAAAAACAAAAAACAAAAATATAATGGCTCCAAAAAACAGTGGCACAAACCTCATTATACCCACAACATGTGTGCAAAATGTAGACATGACCTAAAGTAATCTGATAGTAAACTAACTATCCTAGAACATTGCATTTTAGTGTCTATGAAAAGCTGTCTCCAAAGTTTACACTAGTTCCAGTACCAACTAGGAAAAATCTAACCACAGTTCTAGGATATAGTTGAGGCTACAACCCAACACAAATAAGTAGATGAGTTGTTCATTCTTTTGTAACATTATTAATATATAGTGTGATATATAGTGTTGAGCGCGAATATTCGAATAGCGAATATTAATCGCGAATATCGCAACTTCACGAATGTTACGAATATAGTACTATATATTCGCTATATCAAATATTCGGTATTTTTTAACATCTGAAAACATTATTCCTCCCTGCCTCTTTCTTGTGGGTCAATGAGTCATTGGCCCAAAAGCAACTTAAGCAGGAAGGAATCATGACAAATATTCTAAAAAACGAATATATAGCAATATAGTGAATATATTCATTATTTAGAATATTCACTTTTTTTTTCCAATCTGTACAGTTGTTCGCATACTCCTCCCCGGCAAGCGTCCCCGTCACCATGGGAACGCCTGTGGGTTAGAAAATACCATCGGATCTGAGTTCTCCCTGAGATCGTGAAAACTCAGATCCGATGGTATATTCTAACCCACAGGCGTTCCCATGGTGACGGGGACGCTTTTCTGGGAAGAGTATGCCAAAGTGGAATAACAGTACACATTGAAAAAAAAAAGACGAATATTCTAAATAACGAATATATTCGCTATATTGCTATAACTTAGTTTTTTAGAATATTCGTCATATTCGCTATATTGCTATAACTTAGTTTTTTAGAATATTCGTCATATTCTAAGATAAGAATATATAGAAATATAGCGAATATTCACAAAATACACATATAGACTTCAATTTAGATAATAGTGCTATAGTATTTTTTTTAATAGTGTAAATTTTTTCCAAATCTGAAGTTCAGAAGAGACAAAACAAATTAGACTATAAAAAAAAGATTATAGCACTATATTAGCTAAATTGCAGTCTATATGTGTATTTTACGAATATTCGCTATATTGCTATAACTTTGTTTTTTAGAATATTACCAATACTCTAAAACAAGAATATGTAGCAATATAGCGAATATTCGTAAAATACACATATTAGCCATAGCCAACCAAAAGGAAAGTTGTCTTATACAGTTAAAAAAAAAGAAAAAAAAGAAAAAAACGCAATACGCAAATAATTAAATCGTATATTATTCACGATAAATAGAATAATGACGAATATTCGATTTTGACGAATATTAAATCGAATATTCGCGAAATATCGCAAAATTTAATATGGCACCTCCCGCTCATCACTAGTGATATATAGAGTTGTGAGCAGAAGATGGCATAGTCCCTTGCTACTGTAAATTTCTTTTGAGTGATGTATGTATGGAGCTATTTTCTTCTTCTAGGTAAGAATAGCTCCATATATATGGGGTATACGATGGAGTATACCATTGTTCCATTGAATTTGTAATCCTGTAAAGAAAACCTTTGTATGCCTCTGTACAAAATTGGAGGAATATGGAAGAACAGTAAGGCTCCTTGCATCTCTACAGAAGAGTTATTGCAATTCTTTACAAAACTGAGCTGTAATATCACCTTCTGCAGGAGCCTTAAAGAAGATGAATTTATACCTCAATCAACCTGGTTATTAAAATCAAATGTATAGGGCTTACTGGAGCTATGTGTCTGAATTACATCAAAATATCTCTCTCGGTACTGATTGTACTTGAATACTTATCTCTTTTCTGTCATTTGCAGGTGAAAATTGCAACCAAGAAAATTGCAACTGCTTTTGCCATTTCTGGACCCTTCAATGTTCAGTTCCTTGTCAAAGGAAATGATGTTCTGGTGAGTCCATGAAGTCATACATACAGTGATATAATGGGTGGTCGAACTTCAAAAGTTAGTTTTAGGACCAAAGCCCATTTAAGGAATAATCACTTATATGGAAATATAAAGGGTAGGTATACACGTTGCAATCTACGTACAGTCAAAATCTCACCCACATGGAGTGGCCAATGACTGTGACATTTTGTTGGTAAAACTGAGGCATCACCCAAAAAATTGTGCAGCCATTGACTGTATGCAAGGTTTCAGCAGCTCATGGAGGTCGCACTGTGTGTACCTGCTCGTACTGTTTCTGTACAATCAACCCTCTGGCCACATTTAATTATTAAATTAAGCTGATTGGGCATGACCAGGATCACTTCCATCCAGCCACATTTAATATAATCAAGGGCGGACTGGGAACTTAAAGTGGCCCTGGAAAAAAAACAACTAAAAGTAGCCCATTTTGTAGGCAGGTCCAAATTAACAGAAGGCGGGGCAACACAAGTAGGTGGGGTCAACTATACCATGGTGCAAAATATTTGTCATGACCAAAAGACACTCTACAAAAAGAAACAATATCAAACATTTTCTAATTGATACCTAAAACGGTGGTAAATTCTCCCAAGAGTGACACCTCAGGCATTATAATTCAAGGCCTTATGTCCCCAACATCACATTAGACTGTCAGCCAGTTCCGCCAAAAATGGTCGGTTAGCTGGCAATAGCCTAATGGTATGGGGACCTTCAGTGTGCAGTAAGAACTCACAAAATACTCCAGAAGAACATGCATAGATGCTCAGCTTAGGTCAGTTTCCAAAGAGGAAACCACTGTAACATCAATATTCATGTATGATCATCATCTGCACACATGAATCAGAGTTGATGGTTGATGATAATTGTGTGGGGGTATCTTTTGTCCAGGACGTGGGCAGCTTGCTGATGTTAAAGGTGAAAACTTCCTATATCTGGTCGTCTGTGTAATCACAGGAATATGGAAAAATGTCAGCATTTTTCCATATTGGGTGCCAGTGCGTTTTACTGTCAAAAGCACCAGACATAAGCCAATGAGATCTTTTAGGAATAGTTTCTATCCATTTGATAACTGATCCATCATCATGATTGTAGTGTGAACAAAATTAAAGCTACAGAGGAAGCAATTGAGTAGGCTAGGTTCACATCTGCATTTAGCTCTCCAATCTTCTGATCTGTCGGAAGAACAGAAAAATGAAATATAACTGATCTGTCTTCTTTTGAGCATCAGTTATGATCAGGAGATGTACTTCTTGCAGGACTTTTACTCCTGCCAAAAATAACTGATCTCTGACAGAAGTGACACAAACTGATGCAAACCCATCATAACTGATGCTCAAAAAACACAAATTTGTCCAACACAAATGCCTGCTGCTGGCCAGACAAAAACTGGCCAACGATTCTTGTCCAGTCCAAACCTGTCATTTATGTTGGAGAACGGCTGATCACCGCTGGACCCCATTATAGTCAATGGGCATAAGGCTGTGAACTGTAGAAATCCGGCAGGGTGCTTTCTGCCAGAACAGCCTGCCAGAACAGCCTGCCGGATCCGCTGCTGCAGAGGTGAACCTACCCTTATTTTTCATTTTTCTGTTCTTCTGATGGATCAGAAGAACAGAAAGCTGAATGCAGAATTAATGAAGCCAGCAAAGGAGGCAATATGGAGAATCACAAAACATTAGTAAATGCCTTGTATTAACTTTGTCTACACGATAAGTGGCATTTGCTGAATCGAGACAACCCCTTTAAGACTTTAAAAAACAAAAAATGCTGTGAAACATACCATGAAATATGCCACTGTCAATATTTTTTTTTTACTATATAGAAACCAGTGACAAGGACAACAAGCGTGATAAATATACAGGAATAGGGGACATCTGTAAGGGGGCAAATCATTTTGCAGTATGGTACATTTATAGACAAATGTAATATTATAGGCGTTATTTTTTCCTTTTTTGCAGCTGAGGAAGGAAAATAGCTGTCAATCAAATTCTAGCTGGCATGGAACTTTTTTTTCTTTTTTTTATCCCACCTTCTGGGATGATTCAATAAATATTAGATTCATAATCCTGGACCAATCTTCACAGTTAGTCAGACATCATTTATTTAGAATGATTACAATACTCATTTTTCAAACACTGTGCTCATTTAATAAGACTAGATAGCCAAGTAATATTCAGGTTCTAAAACATTCACTAGTGATTTCTGAAAGTCTTGTGGGATAATCTCCATTTACAAAGCAGTCTAGTTCCGTGTGGCTTCCTCCTCCTGTATCTGCAGACAGCTTTATGTGGGCTGCCTACATAATTCCAGCTTCTCTGTGCTCCATCACTACACTATTGATCTGTCAATCACCATTCTGTGAGGAACTTGACAAGGCATTCATAAGAAATGAGCCCCTACCAGACTGTATAATACAATAATACCAGGGTGCTGTCACAAAGGGAACGTGTCAACTGTCACTATGTGCGTTGGTGTTAGATATAGATCAGAATCCTATAGGTGCTTGTTTGTTTTCTGTAAACGGTTGTGTTTAAAGTGGCACTGTATTAAAAAAAGCATGTACATACAAACACACCAGTGTTGTGATGCTGTGCGAAAAACAGGTGCCATGCATACAAACTGATCATTGGTGGTCTTGCTGCTTTCAGCCCCTCTGATCGTCTGATATTGGAGAAACTGCTCTTAACTGCTTATTTTTCCTGGGCTAGTGATGCAGGGAAAATAACCTCCCAGCAGAGTATCTCCAGTGATCCATCAAAAAGTCTCTTAGGACAGTGTTCCTCAACTCCAGTCCTCAGGGCCCACCTGTCGGTCATGATTTGAGAATGTCCCTCAGGATGAAAGCCTGTGGTAAGCCCTGATGCATTGACACTAATTCCATCACCTGCTGAATACTAAGGAAATCCTGAAAACATGACCGACAGGTGGGCCGTAAGGACTGGAGTTGAGGAACACTGTCTTAGGATATGCAGTGTGTAAATTCAATTGCTTAAACTACACTTAAACTACAGTACACGTGCACTCTTTGATTTGCTAGCTTCATTTTTATGCTGAATACTCTGTTAATTTTAAAATGGGGCAGAGTAGGGAGAAACTTGATTACTGCAGCACTTTACTTCCACCTTGCTGAAGGTTAGACATACAGTAGATACATTTTAGAACTTGATTATGTTACCCATAAATGAAATTACATTGAGGGAAATTTATCATACCCTGAATTCCAGAATTCTGGATTGTAAAAGTTGCTTTGGGGGGTCACTTGCACAAAAAGTTAGCAAATTTCTCTCACTCCAGCTTTGAAAAGTAGGTGGGAAAGTGGGCATGTCTAACTATATTCATGATTTTCTTTTTTTTAAGAAGTCAGAGCAGTATTTCTAGATAAGTGCAAGGTTTAAAGATTCACCAGTCAATGTGCGTTGTTTGATAAATTTGGAGCAAAGTATGTTGATTCAGTCTCAAGAACCACTGGGAGTCATTTATTATGCTCCATTTTTACGCTGTACTCGCCACTGGGGAGTGGCAGGGACAGGGTGAGGGTATGGTGGAAATGGGGCCATTAGCCCTAACAAATTCACTAGCATTTATGGGCTGCAGTAGATTTCAATCTAGGTGCATGTGCTCCCAGAGAATGTGCCTAATTTATGATGAGTCCTGACCTGTACCTCATAATAAATTAAGTGCATCCTCCAGGAGAGCAGGGGATATCAAAGACTGGAGTAAAATTGCAGTCTTTGTTAAGTGGTCCCCATTGACTTCAGTTATTACCTTCATGGTAAATTTCCCCCAATTTGTTTGTGTGCCTGTAGAGGAGTCTTGCTAAGCAATGAAATCCTGTTATCACAGCAGCATCTGCACTGAATAAAACAGGCAGTTTCGGTGTTGTGTGAGATGGGAGCTGGGTGTACTAACATGAAGGATGTGTGAGGAGTATTAGTGACCATGACTAGCTGATCCTGTTGTTTTTGATGGTCTCAGCCAACAATCTGTTGTGGGGACCTACTGACTCTCCCCTGAAGAAGATGTTGGAGGATAAAAAGCATAAGGCACTTTGAATCTATAAGTACCTTTATCTTCATTGAGATAAACTGCCTATAGAGGTTCCTGGCAGAGTCTTTCTCCTCTTACCCCACTGAAAACACACTGGACCAAGTATGTGTGTGTATGGAGGAGTTGGGAGAGATAGTCGTCAGCTGAAGCAGCATTCAGTCAACAGCTATAGGTATATGGGCATCTTAAGAGTTTGTTGCCTCTTGTTAACCATGGACTATATAGACAGATGCCAATTTTTTTTCCTGCCTGTTTGTTGCCAACACACAGATAATTCTCTGCACTGGTCTGAACAGGAAAATAGAATATAGCAGACAATGTGCGTATTTGATTTCAAAACCGCTTTTGTTTCCAAAAAGTCACTATAACATTTTAAAGTGCGTTCAATTTCAACATTGTTAGTAGGTTCCATTAGTGCTTTGGAATGGATAGTAAACGGCTGACTTTAATTCATACTCCAGCACTAGACAAAGGATACATTTTATTTTGGAAAGTACATTTATTACACAGGAAAGTGCAAGGACTGAGCACCGAAATTGCAGACTCAAATGGTTGTGGTAGTTTTTATGAAGCATAAGTATCATTTTGTGTGAAATTGGTTGGATATTCCAGATGACAGCCATAAAGGTTGTTGTGTACAGCTCCTAAGCAATTATATTTCTTTGATTATATTTCTTTGGCAGAAACAAATCATAGAATCATTATATCCAATACATGTTGACCCACCTGTACTATATTCAAAAGGTCAATGGTTTGACAGCTTTCTAAGAACACCTATCACTCATATAAACCTTTACTATTACCATTGTAAATGTATATACTACATGTCTATCTGGTAACATTGATGATTTCTTACCAATTAGGTGATTGAATGCAACCTGAGAGCCTCCCGCTCCTTCCCATTTGTGTCCAAGACTTTGGGAGTTGACTTTATCGATGTGGCTACCAAAGTCATGATTGGAGAAAAAATTGATGAGAGTCCTCTCCCTACATTAGAGAGCCCCATCATCCCTGCAGATTATGTTGGCATCAAGGTGAGCATCTAAGAGGGGTACATTTAAAGGCAATACTATTCTCTGTTCATACTCATGATCACTCTCTTTAAACAGGCACCAATGTTCTCCTGGCCTCGCTTGAGAGGAGCTGATCCAGTGCTGCGTTGTGAGATGGCATCTACTGGTGAGGTAAATTTAACTTTGAAGATTGTTATTGAATTATCTACTCATTTGAAGTGCAAAGGAATACAGATTTGTATAATTTTCAATTTAACTTACTGTTATTTTTCTCAGTGTGGATATAGATTTTGTAATGTGTGTGTGTATGTATATATATATATATATATATATATATATATAAAAATATATACAGGATGGTACTTGAAAGTAGTCAATTATAGACCAAAATGTCAGGAGACATTATCTGGATCAAGGGTATTGAATAGTGTTGACTTGTCCTAGTATTTAAGCAGGACTTGTTACCTTCACTTGCACAGCTGTCTAGGGTTGAGGGGCCGGAGGCTCACTAAACACTATACTGTTCTACAATACATGGATATGATGTGATCCTGCCTACAATACCATCATGGCTGAACAGTCTGACAGGAAAATTCCTCAATGTGTAGTTTATGCAAGTTCAGAGCATGACTCCTGTAGGCAGCTCTGCAAGTGGAGACAACCAGTCCTACTTACATTCGAGGATAGGTTGCTGGCTGTTATTTTAAATAATTCCCTGAGAACCCCTATAATTAATGACCCATAACCCACACAAGGATGTATGGACTTTCTCATTCTGATTCCTTGGTTGAAGTCCTCAAAATAGTCAATGATTTGTGTCAGTAAAACCGTTGAAGCAACAACAAAGTCAGGAATAGAGTCAGTGGTCATCACCAGGAGATCAATCAGGATGACACAGGCCAGAGAACAAGATAGCGATTTTATCAGGAGAGTCAAGGGTCAGAGCCAAGAAGAGAACAATTGGTACTTGGCAAAGAATCCAAATGCTGAGGCAGGAGAGACATCCAAGAACAAGGTCAAGGTCAATCAGGGTGGGGTGTCAAGATCAGAGCCACACTGCACAAGAACAGACATTAGATAAAGCTTAATAACTTAATTTATATAGCCACTGAGCCTGATATCAGCAGCTGGCGCCAGTTGGCCTGGCAACCCAACGGTGCAACCGAATCTAGCCGGACCGCAGTTGAAATGAGGATCAGAGGAGGAAGAGTCTGGTTGTCCAGCCACCAGATTCAGCTGTGTCCTAGAGCCACAACTGCTTGCGGTAACTCATCGCAGGACCTGGGCTTGGTAAGTATTATTTACCAATGCATTCAATTAAACACATACCCTTACTCTTCTAAAAGTCCTAACATTCACGTAGTTATGCAATAGCAAGAGACCATGAGGTCCTGTCTCAGTTTTCTTTTGGCCTCATTTTACTGCATTGGAGAAATTCAGACAGAAAAGTTCAAAGTACAAAATTAATTTGAACAAATAAGCATTTGGAATAAATAGCAAAGAACAGTAAAGCACTACACTTCTATCACATATAATCCTAGTAAATAACTTAAAACTCAGATAAAGGAAGCAGTGAATATGAAAGGAATGTACAACTAAGGGATGAATGATCTCAACAAGGAATGTAGAAGAATCACCTTCTTGAAGGTAGAAAAGTGAAGTTTGATTTAAGAAAGCAAATGAGTCAGACTGAAAGAAGAGCAGCCAAAAGTGGTATATAATAGTTCCTTAGAGGAATCATATTTAAATAGTCTCTATTGTTCCACATATGGATTCAAATCATCATCCACAAAGACTTTTAAATATCTACCTAAATACTCTTTAAACCAGCTAGGATATTGATATTGGTGTGGATGGTGATTTGGATCCACATAATAACCCCTGACAAGGCTGAACCACTGGAGCAGAACAGGAAGTGTTGTCATTGGAACATGTGAGTAGAGCAGAGATCAGCAACCTTCGGCACTCCAGCTGCAGTGAAACTACAACTCCCAGCATGCACACTTACTTGGCTGTTCTTGTACCTCCCATAGAAGTGAAAGGAGGATTCTGTGAGTTGTAGTTTCAGAACAGCTGGAGTGCCAGAGGTTGCTAATCCATGGAGTAGAGGACTAAAGACACTTCATAGTGGAAATTACAAGCTTGAAATGTCATATATCTTTACAGATAATAAATTTAGCTAGGCACACTGTCCTATCCAAGCCTTGGATTGTTAAAGGGGTATTTCATTTTTAATTTTTCTAACGTATTTGTTTATATAGTAGAAAAACATACAGTTTTCTAGTATACGTGTATTTAAAATTGTGCATACATACCTTCCTTCTTTTATCAAGCAGTTGACCTATGTAATGCATCCATGACCTAACTGAAACATGGCATCAGTCATGTAACACCCTACACATCATGTAATTTCTGACATTCAGTAAGCAGCACACATGACACATCAACGTGATATTTAAATAGGACCAGTATTGTAATAATAATTTTTATTGCGGTTATCATAGTAACTACATTACTGAGTGTATTTACATGGTGGCTTGTCTCTAGGTTAGTTTGTAAAAAGGTTGCCTGTCTCTAGGTGATGTTGTCATGTCATTAATCAAGTTTAATGTAAAAAAAACACACACAGACCTGCTCCTATACAGACACTTACAGACATGAGTTGCTGCTGCAGGTAGTAATACTGTATATAGTGTGCATGTCCTGCTCCTCAATACATTACTATTTACCTGTTACTGTAGATATCTGGACAATTAACTTAAAGTCAGGTCACATGCTACTTTTGAAGGTCACATGATGGCTCACGTAACTGATTCCATGTTTAGTCCCATGCAGCTCTCCTATGGATGCATTTTACAGGACTAAAACAGGCCATACCATTTTTCTTTAGACAGAAGCAACTATGTGGATATAATAAATGTCTGTGAGAAAATTTTAAATAGATGTATATTAGAAAATTGTTCATCATCTTATTCTTTAAATAATTTACCTCCATTTTCACCCCGGCAGCCCCCCCTGACTTGAGCATCGGAGCAGTTCATGCTCCTATTCTCTCCTTTGCCCTGCGTTAAATCATGCAGGGAAAAGGCATTTTCAGGAGTTCTGGTGACGAACCGGGCTCTTCATGGGGCTGCCAGCACCGGCACTGATGGGCGGGCTTTAGTGCTGCCCTAGCCAGTAAAACGGCTAGGACAGTGCTAAAGCACACCTATCAGAGCCGGTGACGTCACAAACTGTGTTTTTGTAAACAAAGGAGCCCTTGCCCTACACTATCCAGTGCTATGAGATGCTCCGATGCTAACGTCAGAGGGGCTGCCTGGGTGAAAACATGGGTATGTCTGGGTTCAGCTCTGAACCCGGACAACCCCTTTAATTTAATCATTAAAATAAGACTACCTCTTTAAGAAATAGCTCTTTTTCATGAAGAGGAGGATATTTATTGTACTTTGTAATTTGCCCACATCCACACATAGTGTACATCTGATGACAGGTTGTTAAAAGATAGCATATGCTTTGCTTAACCTTGTTCCATTGTGCTCTATTCAGGTGGCTTGCTTTGGGCAAAACATCTACTCTGCCTTCCTGAAGGCCATGATCTCCACAGGTTTCAAACTTCCCCAAAAGGGAATTTTGATTGGAATCCAGGTTAGTATCAGATAAAGTTAGGGTATTTTTCTGTAACATTTATAGTTTAAGTACTATATAAAGAAATACCTTCCAATGAGAAAGAACTGTCTCACCAGTGCTGAATCAGAGATAGTTCTCAATGCCAATAAGTCTCCATACCATGGAGCAACTCCAGTAAGTCTCCATACAGGACTGGTCTCTTTAAGGAGAGCCAGTACCCTGTCGTAAGCATAGTTTAAGTACAGACTAGCATGCTATATTGAATGGGAGAAGTGCTGCAGTAACCAGGCATGGCCACTAAACCGTGGATGGAGTTTTGTATTTCCAATGCCTGATTCCAGCACTTGGTAAAACAACTGATCGGCAGGGGTGCTGGGTCAAACCCCCCCCCCCCCTCCATTCTCATACCAAGCATCAATAAGTAAGTCCCAGACAAAACACTTTAAAGACCACCCCTCTCTGCAGTATATACCCTATTAGGACACATGCTCATCAAAGAGTGGCTCTTGCTCTGGTGGACATGTATTACATGGTCATCAATTAAACAGTTCCCCTGCTGTAGTCAATGCAGGTGAAATGTATCACCGTATGTAGCTTCTAACAGGTGTTAACAGGTAACCAAGTAAGTTAGGCCTCTTTCACACGAGCGTGTCCGGATAAGGTCCGGATGCGTTGTGGCAAACCCGCGCGAGTAGGTACGCAATTGCAGTCAGTTTTGACTGCGATTGCGTTCCGTTGTTCAGTTTTTATTGCGCGGGTGCAATCCGTTTTGCACGCGCGTGATAAAAAACTGAATGTGGTACCCAGACCCGAATTTCTTCACAGAAGTTCAGGTTTGGTTTCAGGGTTGTGTAGATTGTATTATTTCCTCTTATAACATGGTTATAAGGGAAAATAATAGCATTCTGAATACAGAATGCATAGTACAATAGGACTGGAGGGGTTAAAAAAAAAATTAAAAATAATTTAACTCACCTTAATCCACTTGTTCGCGCAGCCGGCATCTCTTCTGTCTTCTTCTTTGAGGAATAGGACCTTTGATGACGTCACTACGCTTATCACATGGTCCGTCACATGATCTTTTACCATGGTGATGGATCATGTGACGGACCATGTGATGAGCGTAGTGACGTCATCAAAGGTCCTATTCCTCAAAGAAGAAGACAGAAGAGATGCCAGCTGTGCGAACAAGTGGATTAAGGTGAGTTAAATTATTATTATATTTTTTTTAACCCCTCCAGCCCTATTGTACTATGCATTCTGTATTCAGAATGCTATTATTTTCCCTTATAACCATGTTATAAGGGAAAATAATAAAGATCGGGTCTCCATCCCCACTTGCTTGCAGATGCTTGCGATTTTCACGCAGCCCCATTCACTTCTATGGGGCCTGCATTGCGTGAAAAACGCAGAATATAGAACATGCTGCGATTTTCACGCAACGCACAAGTGATGCGTGAAAATCACTGCTCGTGTGAACAGCCCCATAGAAGTGAATGGGTCCGGATTCAGTGCGGGTGCAATGCGTTCACGTCACGCATTGCACCCGCGCGGATTACTCGCTCGTGTGAAAGAGGCCTTAGGGAATCCAGACCTGCAGCAATCAGCTAATAGTTTCTGCTAAGTCTATCTTGAAAGATGAGACAAACTTATCTTACTGAAGGATCAGATTACATGCTGCCCATAAAAGTCTATAGAGAGGGGAGGGGAGGAAGAGTGAGGCATATTTCTCTTATAACATATATTACAAAGCTTTTTTATTCACCTCTAGTATTGATTTATGAAACATTTATTGAAAGGTTAGTCGCCATTTAAGAGTACTTTAAAATTGGGTTTATAATGTAGTAATTGGATTATAATGTTGCAGTATGCAGAACTTTTCCATATGATTGTGTACTATATAATCAGTATTACTGCATTATTTTTCCCTTTTTTTTATTTCATGTAGCATTCATTCCGTCCCCACTTCCTCGGCACAGCCCAGCAACTTAAAGAGGAGGGATTCAAGGTAGAAAAATATGTTTTATTACTGTTTCCTTTAGTGTTTCTAATTAAAATGTTTCTAATTAAAATTTACTGCTCGTATTTGTGTATTTCAGACTAAAGCTTGTATTTTTCATATTTAAGTATTCAATAACATGACAAAAAATATAGGGATAAGATCTAGTTGACATAAATACTGCAGGAAGATAGGTAAACGATACTGTAGATACTGTAGGCAGACAGAAGATGGCTAGAGAGCTAGAGAGTTAGATAGATATGAGATAGATAGAAAGAATAAAAACAATCCAGATCCAGTAAAGAAAAAGTGGATATTTTTATTCACCCATGCTTCTGCAACATTTAAGCTCAACTCAATGGAGCCTTTGCTAAGCTTAAATTAGGGTACTTTCACACTTGCGGCAGAGAGATCCGGCAAGCAGTTCCGTCGCCGGAACTGCCTGCCGGATCAGGCAAAACATATGCCAACTGATGGCATTAGTAAGGGCTCTTTCACACCTGCGTTCTTTTCTTCCGGCATAGAGTTCCGTCGTCGGTGCTCTATGCCGGAAGAATCCTGATCAGGATTATCCCCATGCATTCTGAATGGAGTGAAATCCGTTCAGGATGCATCAGGATGTCTTTAGTTCCGGAACGGAACGTTTTTTGGCCGGAGAAAATACCGCAGCATGCTGCGCTTTTTGCTCCGACCAAAAATCCTGAGACTTGCCGCAAGGCCGGATTCGGAATTAATGCCCATTGAAAGGCATTGATCCGGATTCGGCCTTAAGCTAAACGTCGTTTCGGCGCATTGCCGGAGCCGACATTTAGCTTTTTCTGAATGGTTACCATGGCTGCCGGGACGCTAAAGTCCTGGCAGCCATGGTAAAGTGTAGCGGGGAGCGGGGGAGCAGTATACTTACCGTCCGTGCGGCTCCCGGGGCGCTCCAGAGTGACGTCAGGGCGCCCCAAGCGCATGGATCACGTGATCGCATTGGACACGTCATCCATGCGCATGGGGCGCTCTGACGTCATTCTGGAGCGCCCCGGGAGCCGCACGGACGGTAAGTATACTTCTCCCCCGCTCCCCGCTCCTACTATGGCAACCAGGACTTTAATAGCGTCCTGGGTGCCATAGTAACACTGAAAGCATTTTGAAGACGGTTCCGTCTTCAAATGCTTTCAGTACACTTGCGTTTTTCCGGATCCGGAGTGTAATTCCGGCAAGTGGAGTACACGCCGGATCCGGACAACGCAAGTGTGAAAGAGGCCTAAGACTGATCAGGATCCTGATCAGTCTTAAAAATGCCTAATCAGTAGAAAAAATGCATAGAAATGCCGGATCCGTCTTTCCGGTGCCATCCGGCAAAAACGGATCCGGCATTTATTTTTTTCACCTTTTTTTCAGTCTGCGCATGCGCAGACTGGAAGGACGGATCCGGCATTCCGGTATTCTGAATGCCGGATCCGGCACTAATACATTCCTATGGGAAAAAATGCCGGATCCGGCATTCAGGCAAGTCTTCCGTTTTTTTCGCCGGAGGTAAAACCGTAGCATGCTGCGGTTTTCTCTTTTGCTTGATCAGTCAAAACGACTGAACTGAAGACCTCCTGATGCATCCTGAACGGATTACTCTCTATTCAGAATGCATGGGGATAAAACTGATCAGTTCTTTTCCGGTATAGAGCCCCTGTGACGGAACTCTATGCCGGAAAAGAAAAACGCAAGTGTGAAAGTACCCTTAAGAAGTCCACTTTTTTCACTTGAACTGGAGTGCTGCTTTTTGTTTATATTATTTGAATTTTTGGATAAAAGTATGTGATCTATAAAGGGTTTGCACCTGGTATATTCTGAGGAGTGTCACTTATCTTTTTCTTTATGATAGATAGATAGATAGATAGATAATAGATAGATAGATAGATAATAGATAGATAGATGATAGATAGATAGATAGATAATAGATAGATGATAGATAGATAGATAGATAGATAGATAGATAGACAGACAGATAGATAGATAGATAGATAGATAGACAGATAGATAGATAGATAAATAGATAAATAAAAAAAGCAAAAAGGCAGCACTCTCAGCAGGATAAAGTAAAATAGAGAATTTATTCACCGATGTGGACGCTACGTTTAGGCTTAACTTTAGAGCCTTCTTTATTTGAGCTTGGCAAAGGCTCCATTGAGTTGAGCTGAAACGCTGCAGAAGCATGGGTGAATAAACTTAGTTTTTTACTTTATCCTGCTGAGAATGCTGCCTTTTTGCATTTTTTGTATAGTGGGCAATGGTCTAGTCCCCTTGGGCTTCCACCTAGTTTATTTCTTGTTATGCATTTGCTCTTGTTTTGTGCGGTCATCCCTGCCTAGATAGATAGATATTAAATAATAGATAGATTGATAGACAGATTGATAGATAGATACAGTTGTGTTCAAAATAATAGCAGTCAGACATCACTAACCTGATCAATCACTGTTTTTGGTAGAAATTATATTTCTACATGGCAAATAATTTACTAGCAGGTGTAGTAGAGTAATAGAAATTCATGACATGCATGCTGCTGATTCTCTGTAATTGAATCACTAATTGAAAGGGGCATGTTCAAAATAATAGCAGTGTGGAGTTCAATGAGTGAGGTCATTCATTCTTCGAAAAACAGGTGGCAATTATTTCCTATTTAAAGAAGGAAGGCAGCAAAGGTTGTACATGCTGGTTACAGTGCATTTCTCTCTGAAATTCTGAGGAAAATGGGTCCTTCCAGACATTGTTCAGAAGAACA
Source organism: Bufo bufo (assembly GCF_905171765.1). NCBI lineage: Eukaryota > Metazoa > Chordata > Amphibia > Anura > Bufonidae > Bufo > Bufo bufo. The sequence goes on from NC_053395.1 coordinate 157,616,516, forward strand.
GTGTAGCTTGGTTAAAAAGTTGATTGGAGAGGGGAATACATATAAAGAAGTGCAGAAAATGATAGGCTGCTCAGCTTTAAAATGGCAACCAAAACCTGAAAGACATTAAAGAAAGCGAAAAACTACCATTCGAATGGATAGAAAAATAGCCAAAATGGCAAGGATCAGCTCCAGGAAGATCAAAGAAGGTCTAAAGTTACCTGTGAGTACTGTTACAATTAGAAGACGCCTATGTGAAGCCAAGCTATCTGCAAGAAGCCCCCGCAAAGTCCCACTGTTGAAAAAAAGACATGTGCTGAAGAGGTTACAATTTGCCAAAGAGCACATTGACGGCCTAAAGAGACATTCTGTGGATTGATGAAAGTAAGATTGTTCTTCTTGGGTCTAGTGGCCGAAGACAGTTTGTCAAACGACCCCAAACACTGAATCCAAGCCACAGTACACTGTGAAGACAGTGAAGCATGGTGGCGCAAGCATCAGGATATGGGGATGTTTCTCATACTAAGGTGTTGGGCCTATTTATTGCATACCAGGGATCATGGATCAGTTTGAATACATCAGAATACGTGAAGCGGTCATGCTGCCTTATGCTGAAGAGGAAATGCCCCATGAAATGGGTGTTCTAACAAGACAACGACCCCAAACACACCAGTAAACGTGCAACATCTTGGTTCCAGATCAACAAGATTGACGTTATGGAGTGGCCAGCCCAATCCCCGGATCTTAATCCAATAGAAAACTTGTGGGGTGAAATAAAAAATGTAGTTTCTGAGGCAAAACCAAGAAATAGAGAAGAACTGTGGAATGTAGTCCAATCATCCTGGGCTGGAATACCTGTTCACAGGGGCCAGAAGTTGGCTGCCTCCATGCAACACAGATGTACAGCAGTTCTCAGAAACAGCAGTTATACAACTAAATATTAGTGAAGTGATTCAAAGGAAAGCAAAATCTTCAAACATTTTTCAGTTTATATAGTGAATTTTTGAGTTTGTAAAAAAGAATACAAACACTGCTATTTTTTTGAACAGTCTAATATTCACTTTTCTTAATTTTTTTTAGAGGAACAACACAAATTTGATATATTTTCTTCATGTTTTGATTTGGAATAGAATGTGTAGTGTTCCCAATGCATTTGTGTGTATGGAAATAAAAGCTATTTCTATCCTAAGAAGGATTTTGAGCTTTATTCACTTTTTTTTAAAGACACTGCTATAATTTTGAACACAACTGTGGATAGATAGACGGATGGATGGAGAGACAGTTACATATATACTAACATTCAATTCTCATTTACTTATTGACATACTAACACATTCACTTTGGATACTTGATGCCCCAAATGCCATGTATAGTCTAAATTTCTCATATGTTCCATTTCTCTCCTACTATACAGCTGTATGCTACTGAGGCCACTGCTGATTGGCTGAATGCAAATGATATTCCTGCTACAGCTGTTGCTTGGCCTTCCCAGGAGGCACAGTCCAGCACTCCCTCAATCTACAAGTATGTTCTAGACTCCCAAAAGCTAAGATTTCCAATTACTGTTGAACTGGATCTATCATTATTATTTCTGAGTAATCTCTTTCTAACCCACGTTTAGAACCAGGGTGACCACATTGTGCACAGATAATTTTCTGGTTGGCGCCTTTGTAATTGTAGCACTCTGTGGGCACTAGAATATGACCAGGGGTTGTTTATGGACACTACATTGTGGCAAGACCAATATGGGCAGGGGAAGGAGCACAAGGGTTGGCTTTGAAGGTGAGGTCTGGATAATAAAGGGTGCAGCTTGAGTAGAGATTACTTCTGAAACATTTGCCATGGCACAAGCTTGTATGCTTCTATGATTGCCTGAATGGCAGCAATCCTTTAAAGTGGTTCCCATAAGGCTTGTTAGCCTGCCATTCCCTCTGTATCAGAGTTGTATTTACACAGAAATCTTGAAAAAGTGAATTTATATGGATTCATAAATGATGTTACTCTACACCCTGTAAAGATTCCTTATATGTGTAAACTATTTTTTCAATTCCTGGATGATCAAATTCACTGATGAAATGTATTGCTGTATTTTAATGTGTATGTTGGATAGAAAAAGTATATCTGTGCTATTGTTTTTGCTGTCCCTCAGAACATGGACCTTATGTGATAAGTCATATTGGTTGTAAGTACAATAGTTGCACCAGATGTCATTTTCTGCTGTGGCTCATCTTATTGTTCTCTGTACAGATTGATCAAAGAAGGCAACATTGACCTGGTAATTAACTTGCCAAACAACAACACAAAGTATGTGCGTGATAACTTTATCATAAGGAGGACTGCAGTGGACAGCGGAATCGCCTTACTTACCAACTTCCAGGTTAGTCATAGCTATTTAGGTGAAGCTGACCACACACTTAGAATCGTTGATAGCTGAATGATCTTATGCCATTTATCTACAAGGGAATTATAGATAAAATATATTGAAATGGGAACTGTCCAACCCTTTCCTCTGACAGCTGGGGCAATGGACGACAGTTCGGCTTTTCCCATAGACATATCTGAATTTCTAATGTGCCCGTTCATCTTTAAATAATAGTTAGGCTACTTTCACACTAGCGTTAATATTTTCCTGTATTGAGATCCGTCATAGGATCTCAGTACCGGAAAAAAATGCTTCTGTTTTGTCCCCATTTATTGTCAATGGGGAAAAAACTCAACTGAACAGAATGAAATGCTCCAAAATGCATTCCGTTCCGTCCATGCTGCGGTTTGCTTTCCATCCTGGAATGCGGAGCAAGACGGTTTCGTCATGACCCACAATGAAAGTCAATGGGGACGGATCAGTTTTCTCTGATACAACAGAAAACAGATCCGCCGCCCATTGACTTTCAATGGAGTTCATGACGGATCCGTCTTGGGTATGTTAAAGATAATACAACCGGATCCATTCATAATGGATGCAGAAGGTTGTATTAACAGTAATGGAAGCGTTTTTGCTGAACCCTGCCGGATCCAACAAAATTGCTAGTGTGAAAGTAGCCTAATATATATATCTGGTCCAGGCTGAGATGCAGGACACAATGTTATAATCTATTCATAAGTCATAGATTACCCATTTTCATACACCCTTTTAGAGAATTCTGAGTTGGTAGAGGAGGTCCTCTTGGCCAGGTTGGAGGGCAGTTAAGAAAGAGATTCTCTTTTGATAGGAACTGTCCTTACCTGCATTAAAGGGGTTATGCAAGACTAAACTTTGTTTAACAGACCTCTTCAGAGTAGCTGGACCTGAGTTTGGATTCATAATTACCTGGTCCTCGTCGCTGGATTCTTGTTCAATATGTCCAGGGCCGCCTCGGCAGGTCTCTGGGAACCAACATCCTGTTGACGGGCGTAATGTGACCTGTCACCTATAAGTAACGTGACCCACCTCATAGGTGACAGGCCACCACTGTGGTCAGTGATTGGCTGCAAAAGTCGAGTGATGCCCATCAACAGGATGATTCCCAGAGACCAAGGACCTGCCGAAGAGGCCGTGGAGATATTCAACTGGAATCCAGTGGCAGGGACTAGGTAAGTATGAACCCAACCTCAAGTTCCGGCACTGTGAAGAGTTTAGTCTTGGATAACCCCACCCTAAAAATGGCTGTTCAAAAAGTTCACTGTTGGATAACCCCTTTAAACAGACAATCCACTGATTTGAATGTTCACTGTGTAATGCTTAATCTCTCCTGTGGTGGTGTTGGAGAGAAAATGAGCATTTACTGCCAGGTTTCTCCATAGATTTATGGACATCTTATTGTCAAGGTACCCTTCTAACAAGTAGGGATTGTCCACAGCAATAAACCCCTTTAAACTATTTTTAAACTGTAGTTCCGGAGAATCTGATGAACTTTGCTACCATGCAGATTCTCGTAGATGGCATAGAGGAGTTTCCTGTTGCCTGCTGAAAGCTCTTGCTTGCTGGGCATTAGTACAGTACAAAAAGAGTAATTTGCTAAAATGTATAACTTTTATCATATTGTTGATGTGCTATGGAAAGGGTTATTCTGATTGAAATGCTGTAAGTCTCACTTCTTAATAGTAGTCTGTGGGAGTTATGGAAACAGCTAAGCTCACCTGCTATAGACTATAGAAGATCCATTTATTGAGTGTGACCAGCCCCTATAGTATTGTTCTTCATACCGCGATCAGGTTAAAAATGGTCTCAGTATCTTGGGTGGAAATTCTGTTTTGGTGCACAAATTACGTATATACAACCTTTTGGTAGACAAAGCCTCAAGTTGTGGAGGCAATAATTCTTCTAATATACAGTGCATTAGCTTTTAATGCATATGACAGAACTACATTTAGTCTCTAAACTAAAAACATTACATCGTGGACTGCTATAGAAAGGTAAAATTGTGCTGTACTTTTCCCTTACTTGTTTTTCACATTCAATTTAAACACTTGCTTCCATAGACTTCGCTACATCAATTCATTTATCACATTATGAGGACTGTGTAAAGTGTTCTCTCTCATACTCCAGTAAATGAACATATAATCAATATAACTTACTGTGCAGCTAACAATTCAGATACGGCTTATAAATGGGGTCAGGTCAGCCAAATAGCACATTCTGAATCTTATCAAAACTAGATAGCTTTGAATTATGTTTTTTTTTCCGGTAATTTGCTGACATGAACTTTACTTATATTTTCTAGGTGGTTAAACTGTTTGCTGAAGCTATAAAATATTCTGGAGACCTGGACACCAAGAGTCTTTTCCACTACAGACAATTTGGGGGCTCCAAATCCGTATAAGGAGCCTAAATTATTCCGAAGCAGCTTTTCCAACTGAAAGGACCATCTCACTAAATGTCTTTTGTTGATCATTTGTTTACTTTCAGTTGTATTTTACTTTATTAAAAGAAGACCAATGCCACTTTGATTATGTCTTTGAGGTTTTGAACATGTGAAATCTGAGATTTCTCAGTAAAAAATAATAATTACATGGGTACATGTATGTTTATAGATTTCTTCGTATATAGTTTAGAATCACCCCTAAATTTACTGTGCCACTATGAAATGTAAAAACATAAAATATTCATGTGGTAGGCCATTATGTAGAACAAGTAAAAAATAATCGATAAAACCTCCCCACAAAGAGTTCATAACTGATCACATACATGCCACCCATACAGTTCATGCCTGCTCATTTGGAGCAGCAATTCACAAAGGCATATGGTATCTCAACCACTTTACATATGATGTTCCCAGAAATAAAGCTCTTAATGCTTTGTTTAAAATTAACCAAATCGGTTTTGAGCTTGGACATTTTGTCCAAAAGACATCTAAAATCAAATCTATGATCAAAGCTGTATAAATCAGCCCCACATAGATGGTCTAATTTATAATTAGACCAAAAGAAAGTGCAAATCCTAAGAAAATAAAAAAAATGCTTCTAAAACTTTTTGGCTAGAATCATGGATGGCAGGAGCTCACACTAAACACATATAGTAATAGTACCAACTGCTGTTCAAGAACACAGTACCAACCCTGGATAATGTTTCTCATGATCCCGTAAATAATAGTATACCCATTGTGATGATGAGCCTTTTCAAATGATGGAGACAAACCTTAAAAGAAACAAATGGTAAAAGATGGAGGATCCTAATAATTGCATGTGAAGAAATAAAACCACTGAGTCTTTTTCAACACAATGTCTCGCCTTATTTTTTAACAGAATCATATCTATCTATCTATCTATCTATCTATCTATCTATCTATCTATCTATCTATCTATCTATCCATTATCAAACTTTCTATCTATCTACATCAGTATTGTTCAGGAGTCTTAATGCTGGATGACTAAAACATCACCTATTGATATGACTTGGCGGTCCGGGAGAGATCAGTGGTAAAGCCCTGATGTCCACTTCCTTTCCAGGATGACCCATCCTCGGAACCTGCGCCAAAGTGGTTTTGCAGGGCAGAGGATTGACATCAAGCACTGGGCCTTAAAACAAAAAAAGGAATATCTCCATTTTACTATTTTTTACCCGGTTCTGTTTTCAAATTCTTATCTTGAGGACTGATGTCCCCCTCCTATCCCTTGCTGCACCAAGTCAGTTACCAATAGCCCTCTACTTTTGATAATCAGGCACTTCAACTGTCTCAGGCCTGCTTGTAAGTGGGCGGTATTGTCAAATGTCATGGTGGTGGTATGTGCTGCTTCCCATTCTAGGATGGCAGAAGGCATCAAGAGAGAGGTAACACAGTTGTAACTTAAACAAGGTGGTGTTCTCTTGACTCAGAAAGGGTGACAAGTTTACACTGTTTGACAGGCAACAGGCATGTTTGTTTCAGTCTGTCAATGAGGGAACAGGCTTATTACAAGGCAACAGGATAAATGGGTACTGTCTCTTTAAGAAGTGGCAACTCATTCTCCCTCTGGCTTGTCTTACACTCAGTTCCTTGTTGTTGGCACTCTTTCCCTTGTCTCCTCAGAATGCAGGCACTGTAGATGGCCCTATCTGCACTTATCACCATAGATAACTTTCCATGTCGAGCAGTATCACACAATCTGCACAGTCTATAACACGTACTCCCTGGTTGCAATATCTGACTTCACAACCATCGCACACACTTATCTACCGCGGCATCTCTACCTTGTGACACAGTTGCAGATTGCAGTATTTTGCGTCAAAACCCATTTCCATACACCCTTTTAGAGAATTCTGAGTTGGTAGAGGAGGTCCTCTTGGCCAGGTTGGAGGGCAGTTAAGAAAGAGATTCTCTTTTGATAGGAACTGTTCTTACCTGCATTAAAGGGGTTATGCAAGACTAAACTTTGTTTAACAGACCTTTTCAGAGTAGCTGGACCTGAGGTTGGATTCATAATTACCTGGTCCTCGCCGCTGGATTCTTGTTCAATATGTCCAGGGCCGCCTCAGCATGTCTCTGGGAACCAACATCCTGCTGACGGGCGTAATGTGAGCTGTCACCTATGAGTAACGTGACCCACCTCATAGGTGACAGGCCACCACTGTGGTCAGTGATTGGCTGCAAAAGTCGAGTGATGCCCATCAACAGGATGATTCCCAGAGACCAAGGACCTGCCGAAGAGGCCGTGGAGATATTCAGCTGGAATCCAGTGGCAGGGACCAGGTAAGCATGAACCCAACCTCAGGTTCCGGCACTCTGAAGAGTTTAGTCTTGGATAACCCCACCCTAGTAGTTACTGTTCAAAAAGTTCACTGTTGGATAACCCCTTTAAACAGACAATCCACTGATTTGAATGTTCACTGTGTAATGCTTAATCTCTCCTGTGGTGGTGTTTGAGAGAAAATGAGCATTTACTGCCAGATTTCTACATAGATTTATGGACATCTTATTGTCAAGGTACCCTTCTAACAAGTAGGGATTGTCCACAGCAGAGAACACTTTTAAACTATTTTTAAACTGTAGTTCCGGATAATCTGATGAACTTTGCTACCATGCAGATTCTCGTAGATGGCATAGAGGAGTTTCCTGTTGCCTGCTGAAAGCTCTTGCTTGCTGGGCATTAGTACAGTACAAAAAGAGTAATTTTTTTATAACACGTACTCCCTGGTTGCAATATCTGACTTCAAAACCATCGCACACACTTATCTGCCGCGGCATCTCTACCTTGTGACACAGTTGCAGATTGCAGTATTTTGCGTCAAAACCACTGTGTACAGTGTCTGTCACACAACATTGCTCATAGGCAGCAGGTTGGTCTGTGTTACAGGCTTGTCTCTTTTACAGGTCACGGCTGCTTTCACAATACATGTACTAGGTGGCCACCCTTTACCCCTCAGCTCCAGCTTGAAACCTCTGTGGTGTTCGGCCTCTATTGCCCTATCAATTTCTTGAGCTGTTGTGCTCTTCTTTCCAGGAGTAACCACCTCTTCTGTTTCACACAGAAATAATGCTGGATCTGTCTCCAACAGCAGCCATCAGCTCACTCTTCTATGTCCTGTCTCATACACACTGGCTAGGCACATAGCATGGATTCCACTTGCATTTATAATCTCAGCCATGAACCTTTAATACAAGCTCAAGGACGTACCAGGGGTCTGCCAATTCAGATCTAACCTCAGCATAAAGACATTTGCAAATTATATCAGCTGATCAGAAGGTATTGCATCATCCCATTTATCATCAAGCTATGATAATATAATTGCTGAATAGATAACAGCAGACCCAAGTGTTGTTTTACACACACACTTTCAGTAATGCACACATTCATTACAATGTATAAGGCTATATATACTGGATGGATAGATATATAGATATACTATTGGAAAAAACAAAACCATGTTGGGACACATTGACATTACACCTACAGAAGTTTAGAAGTTTTCATGACATCTCATTCTAAATAGGCATTAATATGGAGTTGATCCCCCCTTTGAAGCTAAAACAGCTTCCACTCTTCTGGGAAGGCTTTCTACAAGATTTTGGAGTTTATCTGTGGCAATTTATGCCCATCCATTAGAGCATTTGTGAGGTCAGACACTGATGTTAGAGACAAAGGTCTTGCTTACAATTGCTTACTAGTTCAACTCAAAGGTGTTTAATGGGGTTAAGATCTGGGCTCTGTGTGGGCCAGTCAAGTTCTTGCACACCAAACCCACCCAACCATGCCTTTATGGAACATGATTTGTGCATTAGTGCAAAGTCATACTGGAACAAAAAATTGCCTTTCCCTAAACTGTTCCAACAAAGTTGGAAGCAAACAATTGTTCAAAATGTCTTGGTATGCTAAAGAATTACGATTTTTGTTTCATTGGAACTAGCCCCACAACATTATCCCTCCTCCACCAAACTTTACAGTTGGCACAGTGTGGTCAGGCAGGTAATGTTCTCCTGGCATTTGCCAAACCCAGACTTGTCCATCAGACTGCCAGATAGAGAAGCATGATTCATCACTCCACAATACACGTTTCCACTGCTCCAGTCCAGTGGCTGCGTGATTTACACCACTGCATCCCATGCTTGGCATTGTGCCTGGTGATATAAGCCTTGCATGCTGCTGCTTTGCCAGGAAAACCTGTGCAATGAAGCTCCAGATGCACAGTTTTTGTGCTGATGTTAAGACCAGGGGAGGTTTGAAATTCTGCAGTTATTGAGTTAGCAGTGCATTGATGACTTTTATGCCCTTAGGGGGAGATTTATCAATCCCTGTGCGTCTGATAAGTGGCATTAAAAAGTCACAGGTGTGACTTTTTTTTAAGATTGTTGCACCTGCCACTTTTCTGAAAGGGGCTTTGCAAGGTTGGGAAAGAGGGCATGGCCTGCCAATGCGACAAATATATCTTCATGTATGCCATTTTTCTGGCATAAATGAAGTCAGGAATCTACGACAGCTCTGATCTGTTGTATATTTCTGGTTAGGCTCACGGACTGCAGAAGAATGTACCTAATTTATGACGAGGCGCGTGCCTAGTCATAAATTACGGTAGGGCATCCTCCGGCAGTGCAGGGGATATCAAGACAGGAGTTTTGATAAATCTCCCCCTATGTGTCTCAGCACTCGGTGATGCCGCTCTTTAGCTTTACGTGGTCTGCACTTCGTTGCTGTGTTGCTGTGATTCTGTCACGGATGGTGTTGCAGAAAACTGGAAGTTATAAATAAACATCCGACTGACTTGATCCCAAACTAAGGAACATATGGGTGAGCCCTATAAAACCCCTACAGCTCTCCCTGACTGCTCTGCCCATGCAAAGATCTTTATGATAGATAATTGCATGCCCTCGTACCTAGACTGTGTGACACCTGAAACCCCTATAATAGTGAGGGGACACGACCACCGGCTCCCTGCACTTAATACGGAGGGAGTCAGGGTCACCTAGAATCAAGCCAGCACAGAAACACAAATAAAGGAAAAGACTTATCTGAGGAACCAACAGTTGCAGCATTAGCAGTGAACACAATCCAGGAAGTAGTATAAACCGCAAAGTGAGGCAGTATGGGAGGTAATATAAAGGGAGGCAATCAGTGTAAATAGATGACAGCTGGGAGAAGGAAAAGAGATGACAAAGTGAAACCAAAACAAAGAACATCATGCAAGAGGTACAGAAGAACGTCTGCCAGAGCTTCTCAGAGAGCTGGCGGTGACAGGTTCCTAAACTAAACCTCAGGACCATAGCACTATTTGTCACCTACAGGCTCAAAGGGGTTGTTCACCTCTTGGCACCTTTTTTACAGAACCCCCCAGCATGGCCACTAGTCAGACCAGCGATGGTAATCGATCTTACATGATTGCCCCTGGCTGGGTTCTGGCTCCATCACTGCACTGCTGGTTCTGCTGGTCCCAGGTCTCCCTGTGCAAACAAAGTAATCTTTGAGCCCTCCAAGGCACCATGTCTCAGGTGCAACTGTTTCTTCTGCAACCCCTATAGCTACACCCCTGATTCTGCCTCTGGTTCCAGGAAGTTCTATTTAAAAGCAGACACCTACACAAATTGTATCCGTTTCATTTACAAGCAATGCACAATTGAGTTGTCTTGTTGCATTAGCCCTAAGACCTATGATTAATGGTTCTTCTAGAAACATTCAATTTGTCCAAACTTTTCCAACACCTACTGAATTAATGACTCTTTGCTTCAAAATATTTAATCTCAAACGACTACTTTCTTTTCCTCTTTCATCTTTAGTAAGTTCTTCCTCTGAACCTTGCAGACTGTCACTCTTGTTCTATGCTATACCTAATACAACATACTTATTGTATACAGTGAGATATTTGTGTAGCGGGTATTCATAGAAATATCAGCTAGGCACCATATTAGAGGCAGAAAATAGTGTTGCTGAAATAATACGCCCCTCGAAACATGTTATGAGACTCTTACTGAACACCAAATGAGAGAGGATGAGATCCTTGTTCCGAGCTCCAAGCAGCTGCCGTCGGCCCTTGAACTGCGCAGTCGTCCTCTCTGATAATCGAAGCTGATATTATACCAAGGACAATCCAAGCTCTGAATAAAGCTAATGTTCTCTAATTACACCCCAAAGTGCTATCGCTCGGCAGACTGTGCCAGATACCCACAGCTGCAGGTGCCAGGCTCTAACACAATCAGCCAGATAAAGCTTCCTAATTACACCCAACATTACGTTGCTGCTAATGGGATGCCATTGACTCAGATCACTTGCTCTGTGTTTCCCTGCTTTGTTTCTCGGCTGTATGCCGCTTGCCTGTGAGCATCGCCAGCCCGTATCCTGCTCTCCTACACAAAGACACTTTGTTCTGCAAACCTAGCAGGGCATGGAATACAGCTAAAGACAGGCTTAGGCCACCTGGCACCAGTTCACCCCTGAAAAATAGCCTGTTTTTAAAACTGTGATGCGAAGGGGGCTTCAAATGTTTAATAAATAATTCCAAAAATTTACTGTAAAATAAATTGGCATGTTATACTGTACTCTAGTAATGACAGTGGGGCTGCAATAAGTTTTCCAAAGGTTGCAATCGCAGCCAGCCAGGCACCCCCCATGTCTTGAGGGTTCATGGCCCACCACCTAACAGAATAGCGATGCTATTGTTATATGGACATACTGGAAGGTACTGTATTGCTGTTGGCAGGGGGGTTGAGTCAGTTTTTACAAATCTTAAAAAAAACATTGCTACTCATTCCAAACATTTAATTACTATAAAACTAATTTCTACAGAAAGAGATGGAGTACCCCCCCCCCCCAAGTCCCCTTTCCAAGAGACCATGGAGTTTTAGGGAAGATGCATACAAAGAGTATTTTCTGAAAGGAAGTCGATAGAGTGGCTCACCCCCCTATAGCTATGGATAGGTGCTTAAACCTAAGATTGAATTACCCTATTCAATACATAGACACTAAGCAAATTTAAATGGATAGGTAAGCACTCAACCACCGTGGAGCAGGCACAATATTTAATATAGGGTATAGGTACAATAAAATGGAATAAAATACACTCTAAAATATACTCAAATAGAATAAAACTTGAACACACTGTAAAACTAGCTTGGATTAAGGTGCAAATTCACTTAATTGATGAACGATCGACATCCGGTATCCTGCTGTCGGATCCCGGATGTCGATCGTTCATCAATTAAGTCCATATCCCAAAATTGTGTCCTTTTTATATATATTTTTTAATATGATTTGCATATATTTTAAATTATTATGGGAATTGTAAGAATGAAAGTATTTTTAACAATTTTGGTGCATTAGAATGAATCAGACGTTCAAATCAGCAGTATAGGTAATAAAAACGCATCTGCAGAGAAAAAAACGCACCGAAAGAATCGCAAGAAAAATCTAAAAAATGCATCCAAAATCGAACATCTGATACATGAGAATGAACTATTAGTTGGATTCAGAAATGTTGGTGACAAAAACGCCCCCGTCAAAAAAATCGCATATCTTAGAAAATTCGCATTAAAACCGATTTTGCCTCTTTTTAGAAATCCATTAATCCAGGATTTATCTAAGACCAAATGGCTCTCCTTGGAATCTGTTTTCCAGAATTTACTGACCACCTAGTAGAGTATAAAGAGTGGGATCTAAGCACACAGAGTATAACTACTGAGGAAGAGGTCAGCAAGACTTCGAAACGCGTCTGGTGCTGGATACTGATGCTATGAAAGATTCCACAAACAATTGAAGCATGGCCATGCGACTTTAACTCTACGATTATCTAAAGATACGATCTTTCAATAATCTGAACAGCAAAGGCAAGGAGAGACCTGAATCGGTGAACCTGTACTCCAACTCTCGCGAGAACTGCATGCAGAGTGAGACAGAGAGGCAGTGAAGGTAATTGCAAGAAAGATTTCACCGGAACACAGGTACAAATCCACCCTGAGAATATACTCCGGAGCGCACACCAGCCAGTGTGAAGACTACACATCAACAGATGGGGTGAGTGCTCAGTGAGCAATCGATTATCCGCATAACACCATCATAGTGCGGCAATATAATCATTTTTGCCCCCTTCGAATGCGATTTTGGTGGATGCAACGTTATATCCAAACGTAAAGGTTGCCGCCAATATAAGCAACTACCCACCCGAAAATACATTGGAATGCACACTAGTTAGTGTGAAGATCCCTTACCAACAGGTTAGGCGGGGGTCCAGTAGCAACAACTGACTTGTTATATACCAATTGAATATAGGACTATTGCAACTTGCGATTTTTTCGCGATTTTTCGGATATAACGTTACATCAAAGAATGCAGATGCCGGCCATTCAACACTGATACCAGTTGAAAAGGACATTATCTGTTGTAACGTGAATTTGCACCTTATTCCCAGCTAGTTTTACAGTGTGTTCAAGTTTTATTCTATTTTAGTATATTTTAGAGTGTATTTTATTCCATTTTATTGTACCTATACCCTATATTAAATATTGTGCCTGCTCCACGGCAATTGAGTGCTTACCTATCCATTTAAATTTTTAAAGAGTATTTTCTGCAGGGTTGGACTGGCCATAGACCCTACCGGGAAATTTATTGGTGGGCCAATGCCCAGGGAGCCAGCTGGGTACATATTAATCTGATGCTATCATCACTAATGAATGCTAGGAGCATCAGGTACTTATGCATCTGGCCAGCAGCTGCAGGTGCTCTCTGGAATTCAACTGTATTGCCATCCTCAGGAAGGGTGGCAGTATTATGTGCTACACTGTGGTATTTGGTTCTGCAGGGGCGGTATCTTGTGCTGCACCATGGTATTGATGCCCCTCTTACTTCTGTTATTCCTGCAAACTTGTGTTGGCCTGTGTGGCGGAACCCGCCTCGCCACTGGGCATTGGAGAGGCCTGGCTGCCCGCCTCCTACCTGCTGACTATGGCCCCTGGTAAATTGGTACGTTTGAATGCAATATTTGGGCATGTGGTATTTTATATTGCTGCTACTGGCCCTTTAATGGCCATCCGTGGACATGTTATGACTTTTAGGAACAATGCCCCTTTAAGACTGTGTAGCAGATTGCATTCAAGCCGTCTTTTATATTATGTATGTTATTATGGGTTCGGTTAAATTGTATTGCTGTGTGTTGTGGACTGTATATATCTTGCCCTGGCTGTAAAGTTTGCTATGTTACAGGCATTGTTGTTCTGTGCCTCTTCTCCTCCCCCTTTTTCCTGTCCCATTGTTTCTCCAGCAATGTGTTGTCGCAGGGACACCAGTTTAAACCAGCTGCTCTGTCCCACCTCAATCTCCCATCAGCTCTTGCTATTGTCTGGCCCCCACCCTTCCTTGTACCAGAGTCCTCTAGGTACCCTATTGTATGTAAATGAGGCTGTTGGGTTTAAAGTAGGTGTGCTGTGTCTAAATAAAGTTCAGTTCCTGTTTTAACCCTCAAGGTGAAGTGTCGTCTCATTCTTGGGGGAGGATTTATTGCATGCTGTCCCAGTTTGACTGCTAGGAGTGTAAACCTATTCGTATGGATTCCTATTCAACTGTCTACAGCATTCATATGCTTGAAGAGGATTTATATGCTTCTTCGGTTCGGTGATTGTGGTGTCTGCCAGAGGGCTTGGAAACCTCAGGAAACGCTAGGCGCATCTGTCAACGGAGGTACTCAGTCGGGATGCCAGGTGATCCTTTACAGCCTGCTTTCAGTCAATTTGAACGGGCCTACAACATGGGACTACTCTTAGCTTTTTTCCAGGGCCATTTTACATTCCCAGTCCGCCCCTGATTTTTTGTGTGCATAGTGTGCTATTTTGCCTTTAACTTGACTTAAAAGGGGTTGGCCACTTTCTGACTACTGTTAACCAAAATAACCAATGTGTAGGTAAGTTGACTATATGGCACTTACTAATATAGCTTTGTTGATATTCTGTGCCATTTGCTATATTTCATAAACCCCGACTCATTGTTGGGCAAATTTTCTGTTCTGTCTGCAGAGAGATCCTGTGCATGAGATGGCCGGTGAGAGATAGCCAGTGATTGAGGGTCATGTGACCAGACATATCAATCGCCGCCCTCCATTCAAACACACTGGACCTACACTAAATTCACAAATAATCAACTGTGCAAGTGCAGACGTCAGGTGCAGTTATTTGAATGAAAGAGACATCACATGGAGGTGATGTGCCTGATCGCGTGACGCTCCATCAGCAGCCATTTTATGAACAAGACCTCTGTGTGGACAGCACAAAAGACTTGGCAAACAAGGGGAAAACTTTATGAACTATAGGTAATGGAACAGAATATCAACAAAGGTTATATTAGTAAATGCCATATAGTTATCTTACATACACATTGATCAATAGTATCCAGAAAGTAAGCAACCCCTTTAAAGGGAGTCTGTCACCGCCATATGGCCATATACAGTGCTTACATTGTCCTATAGCACACCTATACATGAATATAATGCTACCTTTATTATTTTCTTTAGACTTGCAGAAGCTCAAAAAACAGGTGTAACTTACAGCTAAAACTCTGCTGCAACGGGCGAAATCGGTGCTGGCACCGATCGGCCGTTTAACCCCATAGATGCCGCGATCAGCAGCCGCCTGCGGCATCCATGGGGTTGAGAGGGAGGGAGCTCCCTCTCTCCTGCATCGCGCTGCCACTGCTGCAATGGCAGCAGCGCAATGGTTGCCATGGCAACTGGACGCCTTACAAAGGTGTCCGGGCTGCCATGTATCTAATGCTGATCAAACCCTGAGGGTCTGATCAGCCTTAGTGTAAATGTAGCACTGATTTTACAGTGCATTGCAATAGATGACTATTGCAATGCACTGTATAGTGATCAGGCGCACTGGATCTTCAAGATTCAGATGGGTCTTGATAAATAAATAAAAAAATGTAAAAAAAAATGAAAATGTAAATAAAAATAAAATAAAAATTGTCTTTTCTCATATTAGTTCATTTGTGTCATAAAAAAATAAAATAAAATACACATATTAGCTATCGCCGCGTCCATAATGACTGGTTCTATATATATATCACATGATCCACCCTGTCCGATAAACAACATAAAAAAAAACATACATCACAAAAAGTGTAACAGCAAGCGATCAAAAAGGCGTATGTTCCACAAAATGGTACCAATAAAACCATCACCTCATCCCGCAAAAAATGAGCCCCTACATAAGAAAATCGCTTAAAAAATAAAAAAAAATATAGCTCTTAGAACATGGAGACACTAAAACATAATTTTTTTTTCAAATATGCTATTATTGTGTTAAAGTTAAATAAATGTAAAAAAGTAGACATTATTAGGTATCGCCGCGTCCGTAGCAACGAGCTCTATAAAAATATCACATGACCTAACCCCTCAGCTGAACACCGTAAGAAAATAAAAAAATAACTGTGCCAAAAAGAACTATATCACAAAAATTGCAACACCAAGCAATCAAAAAGGCATATGTCCCCCATAATACCAATCTAACCGTCACCTCATCCCACAAAAAATGAGACCCTAACTAAGACAATTGGCCAAAAAATAAAAAAGCTATGGCTCTCAGACTATGGAGACACTAAGACATAATTTTTTTTTCAAAAATGATATTATTGTGTAAAACTTAAATAAATAAGAAAAAGTATACATATTAGGTATTGCCACGTCCATAACGATCTGCTCTATAAAAATGTCACATGACCTAACCCCTCAGGTGAACGCTGTAAAAATAAATAAATAAAAACTTTTTTTGGTCACCTTGCCCATAAAGTGTAATAATGAATGATCAAAATAGCATATGTCCCCAAAAATGGTACCAATAAAAATGTCAACTCTTTCTGCAAAAAATGAGCCCCTGCACAAGACGATCGGCATAAAAAAATAAATAAAATAAGGCGTTCAGAAAATGGAGACACAAGAACATAATAAAAAAATAATGCTTTATCATGTAAAACTTAAACAAACAAAGAAAGTAGACATTTAATATCATTGCATCCATAACAACCTGCTCTATAAAAATAGCACAGATGAATCATGTAAAAAATAAAAACGGTGCCAAAATAGCCGTTTTATGAGGTATCACTTTCTGTTTTAAAAGTAGAGAAATTGACATTTTTAAAATTGTGAATTTTTCAAAATTTTTGGTAAATTTGGGATTTTTTCATAAATAATGGTGAAATATGTTGACTCAAATTTATGACTATCATGAAGTACAATGTGTCACGAGAAACAATCTCAGAATGGCCTGGATAAGTAAAAGCGTTCCAAAGTTATTACCACATATGTCAGATTTGCAAAATTAGACGTGGACATGGGGGTATCAATGGCCCTTGGTCATGAAAGGGTTAAAGGGGTTATCCCATCATAATAATCACTGTTAAATCTGTTAATGATTTGACAGTGATCATTTTTGTAAATATACTTTATTAACAAATTCCCACCGATTAGGATAAAATTCATCCCCACTTACCTTATTGTTGTGACTCGGTCTCCCCTGGTTACGACCACCGCTCTTCTGCAAAATCCCGATGGTCGCGCTTGCCCAGAAGACTCCTCCTTTTCTCCCGGCCGGGCCACTCGCTGTCCTGAACGCCCACGCTGCCGCGCATGCGCGACGGTGACTTCTTCCCTGCCAGAATAGTACAGAGCTGCGAACGCGCACGCCGGCTCTGTACTATACTGGCCAGAAATAAGTCACATGGCGCATGCGCAGCGGCGTGCGCGTTCAGTCCAGTGCGCGGCCCGGCCGGGAGAAGACTTCAATCAAGATGAATCCAGAATCCAGGAAGTGAACGCGCAGTGGCAGCAGGTAAGTATAAAAACGCAAAGTGGGATAACCCCTTTAAACACTTGGAAAACCCATGAGAAACTTACTGACTAATCTATGACCAAGTGTTTTAAATATACAGATTAATTAAATGGAAAGTGTGGTGGAGGGGTCTGTTGCATAGGAGGGGTTAAACGACTCTTTATTTAGTGCACAAAACTATCACACTAGATCATCTAGAGCTGCCTTGGCCTCCTGCCTATTAGATGTTCTTTGGATAGGCTCGAGAACCACTGAATTAAAGCAAGTGCCTATCGATTTGTTTTCATGGTTTTATTTTACAGCAAACAGCAAAATGCAGACTTCTGTTGTTCCCTGTGATAAGGAAGTAAATTTGAAAGTTGTGTAAGAGTAGGTGTTCTGTCCTTATTAAAGTCTGCTAAGCTGCAAACAATATAAAGTATCACTGTCAGCTTTACCCCTTAAAAATCCTCTTTTACCAGCAAATGATTAATAAAACAAACTATTAAAAAATGAAAAGCTCAGCTCTATTCCAAGAAGCATTGGTCTGGATTATTTACATTTAATGTCTTTTACAGAAGGTATTATTTATCATCTCCCTACGCAAGTTTTTGATGAGAAAAAAAAATTGCAAACCCCGTATTTGCGTCTTTTCAAACACCACTTGCAACACAATTTTGTAGTTTGTATGCCGCCCTCACTACTTACCAAAAAAGAGGTGTGGTGAGGGCAGGGAGACGGTGGGGTCAGCACTAGTGTTGGGCGAGTTCAGCTCGGCACATCGCGGTGTTCGGCCAAATATTGCGATGTGCCCGAGTCAGTGCACTTAAATCAAATTTTACCTCTATTTCTAAAAAGTTTCTGGTAGGATTCAAACTCACAACCTTCTACATTACAGCCAAGAATGTTAACCACTCCACTATAGAGCTGCAACTCCAGCTAGTTTAAAAAAATAAAAATATGAGACTTCTGCTATATAGGAATACTTACTAGCAGTAAGTATTCCTATACAGCAGAAGTCTCATATATATATTTTTTTTGTAACTGGCTATACAGCTCTATAGAGTAGTGGTTAACATTCTGGGCTGAAATGTAGAAGGTTGTGAGTTCAAATCCCGCCGGAAACATTTCAGAAATAGAGGCTAAATTAAATTTCTATTTTTTTTATTAGTAATTGTAAAAAATGTGTAATTACATAAAAAAATTAAAAATTATATATATATATATATTTATATATAAAGGAAATAATGGCGGCACTGGAAACAAACAATATGGGTGCTAAGTCCAAGGATGTAGCTGCTTACCCCAGATGAACAATGACGAAAAAAGGACAGCACTCCAGGTAAAAAAGTAGTGGTGTTTAATCACCCATGTGGATGGCAACGTTTCAGCTCAAACAAGAGCCTTTTTCAAGCAATGAACACAGTGTATGCTGGGGTATATATAGTCCAACCCCCATTACATCATAATACAATCAATAAACAACAAAGATAAAAAATAAAGTGCAAGAGTGCATATACAATATCAAAATACAGATATACATGTGTAATACCCATAGGCGAAAAAATCGCTACAGTGATATATCAAAAATATAATACATGGTGTACATATTATAACCTACAAAGAGGTAATTAGTGATTAAGGACAGGTGTACACAAAGTGGGAGGAACAAGAAATGATAATGCTGCAAAAAGGAGGGGAAAGCGGTGACATACCCAGGGCCGTTCATCGTGTCAAACATGTCGCATACCGCTAGATCCGGCGTTCGGATACAGGCAATGCGCAGACGCCAGAAAGCGTCCGATCACGGCATGACGTCACCACCAGTTGTTGCGGAGACATGCGCACTACTGCTAAGAGTCTTGGTCGGCCATTTTACAAAAGGTCAACGTGTCCCATCACTGTGTATGCGCGTGTCCATGTAGTAATTGACAGGACAGCGCAACACGGAAGAATAAGCCTTGTTATATGACATGAGTTCATGGGGGACAAGCGAGATACTGTAGCTCATAATAGATACAGATCCCACAATCCATGGGCAAACAGTATAATGGAGACTGCAACAGAGTATGCCGTGATCCTCACATACACAGCCCATAGATCCCCCACAAATCCATCATGAATCTATATCACACAGTGTGGACTGACACACTGTGTGATATAGATTCATGATGGATTTGTGGGGGATCTATGGGCTGTGTATGTGAGGATCGCGGCATACTCTGTTGCGGTCTCCATTATACTGTTTGCCCATGGATTGTGGGATCTGTATCTATTATGAGCTACAGTATCTCACTTGTCCCCCATGAACTCATGTCATATAACAAGGCTTATTCTTCCGTGTTGCGCTGTCCTGTCAATTACTACATGGACACGCGCATACACAGTGATGGGACACGTCGACCTTTTGTAAAATGGCCGACCAAGACTCTTAGCAGTAGTGCGCATGTCTCCGCAACAACTGGTGGTGACGTCATGCCGTGATCGGACGCTTTCTGGCGTCTGCGCATTGCCTGTATCCGAACGCCGGATCTAGCGGTATGCGACATGTTTGACACGATGAACGGCTGTCACGGCTGTATGTGAGCAACAATAGAAATACACAGTACAGAGCAACTGACTGGACCCAGAACTAGGGAGGATAAAGGGTGACCCCTGTCTGACCCTCAACGCTCTCCCTATTCTGCTAAAGCACATGCCCGGATCCCAATGGCGGAACGAGGCATGCCCACGTGCCTAAGACTAATGACCACTGTAACCCCTACAATAGTGGAAGGGGCACGGCCACCAGTGCCCTACTCAGTATATGGAGGGAACCGTGGCCACCTCAGATCCAGTCAGAAAACAAACAGGAACACAACAATGTCTGCAGACTTAGCTGAAGGTGTTGCAGCCACAGAGAAGACGGATCCAAGGACAGGCTGGCAATATCCGGAGTGCTAGCTGCAGCAGAACACAGGTCCAGTGAACTGATAGCTACAAGTGAAGAAACTAAAGCAAGAGCTACAACTGAAGTGAGAACTATAATCCACATCCTATCATAGGAGGAGGGGTGATATAAAGAGAGGGAAATCAAACACATGAAGAACAGCTGTGGTGAAAGAAACCAAAAGTAAACAGAGTAGTGAGAACTCCTCCCAGCTCTAGTAGTGACATCATCACAGGGGTGGAGAAACAGAGCTGTGAGAACGTCCCAAAGCTCTGGTAGTGACAGTACCCCCCCCCTCTACGGGTGGACTCCGGACACCCAGGACCCACCTTCTCAGGATGAGCCCTATGAAATGCCCTGATGAGGCGAGTGGCTTTAATGTCCGACACCGGAACCCACATCCTCTCCTCAGGACCAGAACCCTTCCAATGAACGAGGTACTGAAGAGAACCGCGGACAATGCGAGAGTCCACAATTCTGGAAACCTCAAACTCCAGATTGCCATCAACCAAAATCGGAGGAGGAGGCAAAGAGGAGGGTACCGTGGGCTGGACATATGGTTTTAAGAGAGATCTGTGAAATACATTATGTATCTTCCAAACCCGTGGAAGATCAAGACGGAAGGCAACAGGATTGATGACTGACAAGATTTTATAAGGCCCAATAAACTTGGGACCCAATTTCCAGGAGGGAACCTTCAACTTAATGTTTCTAGTAGACAACCACACCAGATCACCCACATTCAGGTCCGGACCAGGCACACGTCTCTTATCAGCCACACGCTTATACTTCTCACTCATCTTTTTAAGATTACTCTGAATCTTTTGCCAAATGGTAGACAAAGACGAGGAAAATCTCTCCTCCTCAGGTAAACCAGAAAGAGCCCCTCCCGAGAATGTCCCAAACTGCGGATGGAACCCATATGCACCAAAGAATGGTGACTTATCAGAAGATTCCTGACGACGGTTGTTCAGAGCAAACTCAGCAAGAGGGAGAAATGAACACCAATGCTCCTGGTTCTCTGCCACAAAACAGCGCAAATATGTCTCCAGATTCTGATTGAGGCGCTCAGTCTGACCATTCGACTGCGGATGAAAAGCAGAAGAGAAGGACAGCCGAACCCCCAGGCGAGAACAGAAAGCCTTCCAGAACCTGGACACAAACTGCGTGCCTCTATCGGAAACAATATCAGAGGGAATGCCGTGCAATTTAACAATATGGTCGACAAAAGCTTGCGCCAACGTTTTAGCATTGGGTAAACCAGGGAAAGGTACGAAATGAGCCATCTTGCTAAAACGGTCCACCACCACCAGGATCACCGACTTCCCCGAGGAACGAGGAAGATCCGTGATAAAGTCCATGTACAGGTGTGTCGAAGGACGGGAAGGAATGGGTAACGGGAGAAGGGAACCTGAAGGCCGTGAACGAGGGACCTTAGCGCGAGCGCACGTCTCACAAGCAGCCACAAAACCCTCCACCGACTTACGAAGAGCCGGCCACCAAAATCTCCGAGCAATGAGATCTACCGTGGCTCTACTCCCGGGGTGACCAGCAAGAACCGTATCATGATGCTTCTTAAAGAGTTTGTGACGTAGCTCAGGAGGCACGAACAACTTCCCAGAAGGACAACGGGCAGGTGTCTCAGTCTGGGCAGCCTGGACCTCGGCCTCCAAATCGGAATAAAGAGCAGAAACAACTACCCCCTCCGCCAAAATGGGACCCGGGTCCTCGGAGTTTCCTCCTCCCGGAAAACAGCGAGAGAGAGCATCAGCCTTCACATTTTTTATCCCAGGTCGGAATGTAACAACAAAATTGAATCTGGAGAAGAACAGAGACCATCTGGCCTGTCTCGGATTCATACGCCTGGCCGACTCCAAGTATGCCAGATTCTTATGGTCGGTAAAAACGGTGATAGGGTGCCTGGCCCCCTCCAACCAATGGCGCCATTCCTCAAAAGCCAACTTGATGGCCAACAACTCCCTATCTCCCACATCATAGTTTCTCTCTGCCGGGGAGAGTTTTTTAGAGAAAAAGGCACAGGGTCGCCACTTGGCAGGGGAAGGGCCCTGGGACAAAACCGCACCCACACCCACCTCGGAAGCATCCACCTCAACAATAAAAGGTAAGGAAACATCGGGATGCACCAAGACGGGAGCAGACGCAAAATTCTCTTTAATCTTAGAAAAGGCTGTAAGCGCCTCCTCCGACCAAGAGGAAAAATCCGCCCCCTTTTTTGTCATGTCAGTGAGGGGTTTGACAACAGAGGAATAATTCAAAATGAACTTTCTGCAATAGTTCGCAAAACCCAGAAAGCGCATCAATGCCTTCTGATTCTCAGGAAGCTCCCACTCAAGTACAGCACGGACCTTCTCGGGATCCATGCGAAAACCAGAAGCAGAGAGGAGAAAACCCAGAAATTGAATCTCTGATACCATAAAAAGACATTTCTCTAGCTTGGCGTACAATTTATTTTCCCGCAGAATCTGCAGAACCTGAAAAAGATGATCCTGATGGGTCTGAACATCAGGGAAAAAAAATCAAAATATCATCAAGATACACCAATACAAATTTCCCCATTAAATGATAGAAAATACTATTAACAAAATGCTGAAAGACGGCCGGAGCATTCATCAGGCCGAAAGGCATAACGAGATTCTCGAAATGCCCGTCAGGGGTATTAAAGGCCGTTTTCCATTCATCCCCCTCTCTGACCCTGACCAGGTTGTACGCGCCTCTCAAATCCAATTTGGAAAACACCTTGGCCCCAACAATTTGATTGAAGAGGTCCGGGATCAGAGGAAGGGGATAGGGATCGCGAATCGTGATACGGTTCAGCTCCCTAAAATCTAGGCAAGGTCTCAGAGAGCCATCTTTCTTTTTAACAAAAAAAAACCCCGCGGCCACAGGTGACTTTGAGGGACGAATATGCCCCTTTTCGAGACTCTCGGAGATGTAAGTTCGCATAGCGATTCTTTCCGGTTGTGAGAGATTGTAGAGGCGTGCTTTTGGCAGCTTGGCGCCGGGAATGAGGTTAATGGGACAGTCAAACTCCCGGTGAGGAGGTAGCTCCTGAACACCGCTCTCGGAAAACACGTCCGAGAAATCAGAGAGAAATGATGGCACCGTTTTAGTAGACACCTCTGCAAAAGTCGCTGTGAGACAATTCTCTCTACAAAAATCACTCCACTCATTTATTTGCCTTCCTTGCCAATCAATAGTGGGGTTATGTCTAGTGAGCCAGGGTAACCCCAAAACTAGAGGAGACGGCAATCCGTTAAGGACAAAACAAGATATATCCTCCACATGAGTGTCACCTACAGCTAGCCGGATATTGTGAACAATGCCCTTCAGAGATCTCTGTGAGAGTGGAGCAGAGTCAATAGCAAAAACAGGTATATCTTTATCTAATGTGCAAACCTGAAAACCATGCATGGCTACAAATTGAGTGTCAATAAGATTGACGGCCGCTCCACTATCGACAAAAATCTCACAAGAAATGACTTTCTCTAGCGCCACCCTGGCAGACAGGAGAAAACGGGAACTGCAGGTCAGAGGAAAAGCATCAAATCCTACATCAACTTTGCCCAAAGTAGCAGATGAAGCAGAACCTGATGATTTACCTTTTGAGATTTTTCTCTTATTATCGCTCTTAGTACGGTTCAAGAATCTCCTAGACGGACAAACATTTGCCAAATGACCTATGCCCCCACAACAAAAACAGACCATACTCTGAGGACTAAATCCTCTTTTATCAGGGGCAAGTCGAGCTAGCTGCATGGGCTCCTCCTCAGAGGGGAGCGAGACAGGATGAGGCCCCTGCACACTGAATGAGTCCGCACCACTGCCCCTAGACTGACAATGGTTGGACAGAGAGGTCTCGTTTCTTTCTCTTAGACGCCTGCCAAGGCGTACCGCCAATGACATGGCAGACTCTAAGGACGTTGGTCTCTCATGGAAAGCAAACGCATCTTTTAATCTCTCCGAGAGACCATGACAGAACTGACTCCGGAGTGCAGCATCATTCCAACCCGAATCAGCTGCCCATCTCCGAAATTCAGAACAATAAAGCTCCGCAGACCGTTTGTTCTGGCATAAAACACGTAGGTTAGATTCGGCCGGAGCAACACGATCCGGGTCATCATAAATCTGCCCCAGGGCCACAAAAAATCCCTCCACAGATCGAAGGGAGGGATCCCCTGATGGCAGCGAAAAAGCCCAAGTCTGAGCATTACCCCTGAGCAGGGAAATGACAATCCTCACCCTCTGCTCCTGATTACCAGAAGAGTGAGAACACAAGCAAAAATGGAGTTTGCATGCCTCTCTGAAACGAACAAAATTCTCACTGCCCCCGGAGAACGTCTCCGGAAGTGAGACCTTTGGCTCGCAACAGACTCCATGAGCCGGAGCAGGGCCTAATGCTTGAAGCTGGGTCATAGATTGACGGAGATCCGCTACTTCCAAAGAAAGACCCTGCATGCGGTCAACCAGGTCAGAAAGCGGATTCATGTCAAAAAAGGACGGTTTTGGTGGATTATAATGTCACGGCTGTATGTGAGCAACAATAGAAATACACAGTACAGAGCAACTGACTGGACCCAGAACTAGGGAGGATAAAGGGTGACCCCTGTCCGACCCTCAACGCTCTCCCTATTCTGCTAAAGCACATGCCTGGATCCCAATGGCGGAACGAGGCATGCCCACGTGCCTAAGACTAATGACCACTGTAACCCCTACAATAGTGGAAGGGGCACGGCCACCAGTGCCCTACTCAGTATATGGAGGGAACCGTGGCCACCTCAGATCCAGTCAGAAAACAAACAGGAACACAACAATGTCTGCAGACTTAGCTGAAGGTGTTGCAGCCACAGAGAAGACGGATCCAAGGACAGGCTGGCAATATCCGGAGTGCTAGCTGCAGCAGAACACAGGTCCAGTGAACTGATAGCTACAAGTGAAGAAACTAAAGCAAGAGCTACAACTGAAGTGAGAACTATAATCCACATCCTATCATAGGAGGAGGGGTGATATAAAGAGAGGGAAATCAAACACATGAAGAACAGCTGTGGTGAAAGAAACCAAAAGTAAACAGAGTAGTGAGAACTCCTCCCAGCTCTAGTAGTGACATCATCACAGGGGTGGAGAAACAGAGCTGTGAGAACGTCCCAAAGCTCTGGTAGTGACAACGGCCCTGGGTATGTCACCGCTTTCCCCTCCTTTTTGCAGCATTATCATTTCTTGTTCCTCCCACTTTGTGTACACCTGTCCCTAATCACTAATTACCTCTTTGTAGGTTATAATATGTACACCATGTATTATATTTTTGATATATCACTGTAGCGATTTTTTCGCCTATGGGTATTACACATGTATATCTGTATTTTGATATTGTATATGCACTCTTGCACTTTATTTTTTATCTTTGTTGTTGATTGATTGTATTATGATGTAATGGGGGTTGGACTATATATACCCCAGCATACACTGTGTTCATTGCTTGAAAAAGGCTCTTGTTTGAGCTGAAACGTTGCCATCCACATGGGTGATTAAACACCACTACTTTTTTACCTGGAGTGCTGTCCTTTTTTCGTCATTATATATATATACATATATATATATATATATATATATATATATATATGTATATATATATATATATATATATATATATATATTCAAAATTCTGATATATATGAATGCATAATATGTGGGAAACTACTGCTGATGTTTTAGCCATAATATACACTGCTCAAAAAAATAAAGGGAACACACAAATAACCCATCCTAGATCTGAATTAATTAAATATTCTTCTGAAATACTTTGTTCTTTACATAGTTGAATGTGCTGACAACAAAATCACACAAAAAAAAAAAATGGAAATCAAATTTTTTAACCCATGGAGGTCTGGATTTGGAGTCACCCTCAAAATTAAAGTGGAAAAACACACTACAGGCTGATCCAACTTTGATGTAATGTCCTTAAAACAAGTCAAAATGAGGCTCCGTAGTGTGTGTGGCCTCCACGTGCCTGTGTGACCTCCCTACAACGCCTGTGCATGCTCCTGATGAGGTGGCGGACGGTCTCCGTAGGGATCTCCTCCCAGATCTGGACTAAAGCATCTGCCAACTCCTGGACAGTCTGTGGTGCAACGTGACGTTGGTGGATAGAGCGAGACGTGATGTCCCAGATGTGCTCAATTGGATTCAGGTCTGGGGAACGGGCGGGCCAGTCCATAGCATCAATGCCTTCATCTTGCAGGAACTGCTGACACACTCCAGCCACATGAGGTCTAGCATTGTCTTGCATTAGGAGGAACCCAGGGCCAACCACACCAGCATATGGTCTCACAAGGGGTCTGAGGATCTCATCTCGGTACCTAATGGCAGTCAGGCTACCTCTGGCGAGCACATGGAGGGCTGTGCGGCCCTCCAAAGAAATGCCACCCCACACCATTACTGACCCAATGCCAAACAGGTCATGCTGGAGGAGGTTGCAGGCAGCAGAACGTTCTCCACGGCGTCTCCAGACTCTGTCACGTCTATCACATGTGCTCAGTGTGAACCTGCTTTCATCTGTGAATAGCACAGGGCGCCAGTGGCAAATTTGCCAATCTTGGTGTTTTCTGGCAAATGCCAAACGTCCTGCACGGTGTTGGGCTGTAAGCACAACCCCCACCTGTGGACGTCGGGCCCTCATATCACCCTCATGGAGTCTGTTTCTGACCGTTTGAGCAGACATATGCACATTTGTGGCCTGCTGGAGGTCATTTTGCAGGGCTCTGGCAGTGCTCCTCCTGTTCCTCCTTGCACAAAGGTGGAGGTAGCGGTCCTGTTGCTGGGTTGTTGCCCTCCTACGGCCTCCTCCTTGTCTCCTGATGTACTGGCCTGTCTCCTGGTAGCGTCTCCATGCTCTGGACACTAGGCTGACAGACACAGCAAACCTTCTTGCCACAGCTCGCATTGATGTGCCATCCTGGATAAGCTGCACTACCTGAGCCACTTGTGTGGGTTGTAGACTCCGTCTCATGCTCCCACTAGAGTGAAAGCACCGGCAGCATTCAAAAGTGACAAAAACATCAGCCAGGAAGCATAGGAACTGAGAAGTAGTCAGGTCACCACCTGCAGAACCACTCCTTTATTGGGGGTGTCTTGCTAATTGCCTATAATTTCCACCTGTTGTCTATCCCATTTGCACAACAGCATGTGAAATTGATTGTCACTCAGTGTTGCTTCCTAAGTGGACAGTTTGATTTCACAGAAGTGTGATTGACTTGGAGTTACATTGTGTTGTTTAAGTGTTCCCTTTATTTTTTTGAGCAGTGTATTATAATATATTATATATTCTAAATATATAATAATATATGTAAAAAATGAAAAACAAGCAGCAGCACTCTTTAGGTTGCCAGGTGCAAATCCCACTTTAATTCCTGGACCAGGAACAGTAGAACAAAATCGGTGAAATGAGGGCAGCACTCCGGTCTTGTGGTGAAAAAGGGGGATTTTATTACACCCAACAGCAATGCAGCATTTCAGCTCTCTCAATGGAGCCTTTGTCAAGCTAGTGAATATAGTGCTCACAACATATTTAAACAGGTAGATCTCATTAGTATTACATAATTAGTCATCAATAAATAAATGTGAATATACAGTAAAAAACATGATTAAAAACATAATTTCCATGTGCTACATATATACAAAGTACAGCATTATTGCACAGTGATCGTGATTACAATAAATAATCTTTCATATCCATAATTTTGTGTCAAATACATAATTGCCAATAATTCATATATAAAGTGCATCTGTGCTTAATCATATATTGATAAAAAAGGACAAACCCACGTCATGAATCCTCACATGTGCATCGTAACCTCAGCGTCCCATATTGGATACTGCACATGCGCCGGCATATGTCCTAGGACTGCAAGATTTCCTCATGTCCCGCGCATGCGTCCCATATTGAGTACTGCGCATGCGCCGGCATATGTCCTAGGAATGCAAGAGAACCCCACGTCCTGCGCATGCGCCCCATATAACCTTGTCCGTCCGTACTGAATATATCAGCTTATGCTGTATACAACCACTGCGCATGTCCAGCCGAGGGATCTGACATTGTTATCATCAAGTGACCATTATCATGTGGGGCAAGGCAAAAATACACGGGACCGAAGGATGTCTATTACGGGGTCAGCACTAAGCTTGAACTTAAGTGCAAATCCCGTCGTGGTCGGGCATCAGAGGCAAATCATTGACCCCGTCCCCAGCCACTACATCACTGATGTCGCGCGGAATAAGGGGGTGATGCAAGGTCGCAAATGCTCCACATCGGTGTACACAATGCAATCAAGGATGCGAGCCCCTTGCGGAACAGAGGAGAGGGGCACTTCAACGTCACCTCTCCCCCGCTACCTCATCCAACAACCAATTGTCACGGGTGAAGTTTGCAGATAGCTGGAACTTATGAATAAACGAGCGACTGGCTTGATCCCAAACTAAGGAGCTTATAGGTGAGCCCTATAAAACCCTAAGAGCTCTCCCTGACTGCTATGCACATGCAAGGGTCTCGATGGTAGATGATTGCATGCCCACGTACCTAAGTCTGTGTGACACCTGAAAACCCTATAATAGTGAGGGGACACCACCACCGGCTCCCTGCACTTAATACGGATGGAGCCAGGGTCACCTAGCATCAAGCCAGCAAGGAAACACAATAAAGTAAAGGACTTATCTGAGCAAACAGCAGGAGCAGCCTCCAGCAGTGAACACTTCATCCAGGAAGTAGTATAAACCGCAAAGTGAGGCAGTATGGGAGGGAATATAAAGGAAGACGATTAGTCTAAATAAGTGACACCTGGCAGAAGGAAAGGAGATGAGAAAGTTAAAACAAAGAACATCATACAAGAGGTAGAGAAGAACGTCTGCCAGACCTTTTCACAGAACTGGCGGTGAGAGTACCCCTCCCTCTACGGGTGGACTCTGAACACTCAGAGCCCACCTTCTCAGGATGAGACCTATGGAAAGCCCTGATGAGACGAGTGGCCTTTAGTGTTGCTCACGAATATTCGAATTGCGAATTTTAATCGCGAATATCGGCACTTCGAGAATTCGCGAATATTTAGAATATCGCTAAATATATTTGTAATTGCGAATATTCGATTTTTTAAAAATACCAGTTAATGCGAATTTTTATGCGAATAATGTATGCGAATTTTATGCGAATTTTCGCAATCAAGAGAATAATAATGCCTGGAGATCATGAATTCGCGAATTCTCGAATATATGGCGAATATTTGCCCAAATATTTGCGAAATATCGCGAATTCGAATATTGCCCCTGCTGCTCATCACTAGTGGCCTTAATGTCCGCCACTGGGACCCACATCCTCTCCTCAGGACCATAACCCTCCCAATGATCGAAGTACTGAAGAGAACCGTGGATAATGCGAGAATCCACAATCCTAGAGACCTGAAATTCAGGAGGAGGCAAAGAGGAGGGTACAGTGGGTTGGACATAAGGTTTTAATAGGGACTTGTGAAAAACATTATGGATCTTCCAAGTCTGAGGAAGATCAAGACGGAAGGCAACGGGATTGATGACGGACAAGATCTTGTAAGGCACAATAAACTTAGGACCCAACTTCCAGGAGGGAACCTTCAGTTTGATATTCTTTGTAGACAACCACACCAGATCACCCATATTCAGGTCCGGACCAGGCACACGTCTCTTATCCGCCACACGCTTATATCTCTCACTCATCCTCTTCGGATTACCCTGAATCTTTTGCCAAATAAATGACAAAGACGAGGAAAATCTCTCCTCATCAGGTAAACCAGAAGACCCCTCTCCAGAGAATATCCCAAACTGCGGATGAAACCCATATGCACCAAAAAATGGTGACTTATCAGAGGACTGCTGGCAATGGTTATTTAAAGCAAACTCAGCAAGGGACAAAAAAGAATACCAATCCTCCTGATTCTCCGCCACAAAACAGCGCAGATATGTCTCCAGATTCTGATTGATGCGTTCGGTCTGACAATTTGACTGCGGGTGAAAAGCAGAAGAGAACGACAACCGAACCCCCAAGCGAGAACAGAAGGCCTTCCAGAATCTGGAAACAAATTGCGTGCCCCTATCAGAAACGATGTCTGAAGGAATGCCGCGCAATTTATCAATATGATCAACAAACGCTTGCGCCAGCGTCTTAGCATTGGGTAACCCAGGAAAGGGAATGAAATGTGCCATTTTGCTAAAACGGTCCACTACCACCAGAATCACAGTCTTCCCCGAGGAACGAAGCAGGTCTGTAATGAAGTCCATGGACAGATGCGTTCAAGGACGGGAAGGAATGGGTAACGGGAGGAGAGAACCCGATGGCCGTGAATGAGGGACCTTGGCACGAGCGCAGGTCTCGCAGGCTGCCACAAAACCCTCAACCGTCTTACGAAGAGCCGGCCACCAGAATCTCCGAGCAATGAGATCCACTGTGGCGCTACTCCCCGGATGCCCAGCAAGGACAGTATCGTGGTGCTCCTTTAAAACCTTGTGTCGTAAAGTGAGAGGCACAAACAACCTCCCAGGAGGACAAAGATAAGGAGCCTCTGCCTGGGCTGCCTGAACCTCTGCCTCCAAATCAGGATAAAGAGCAGAGATGACCACCCCTTCAGCCAAAATGGGACCCGGGTTTTCAAAGTTCCCCCCTCCCGGAAAACAACGTGACAGTGCATCCGCCTTCACATTTTTAACCCCAGGGCGGAACGTAACAACAAAATTAAACCTAGAAAAGAACAAAGACCATCTGGCTTGTCTTGGGTTCAGACGCTTGGCCGAATCCAAGTAGGCCAGATTCTTATGGTCGGTAAAGACAGTAATAGGGTGTCTGGCTCCCTCTAACCAATGGCGCCATTCCTCAAAAGCTAATTTGATGGCCAACAACTCCCTATCTCCCACATAGTAATTTCTCTCTGCAGAGGATAGTTTCCTTGAGAAAAAGGCACACGGTCGCCATTTGGTAGGAGAGGGACCCTGAGATAAGACCGCACCCACACCCACCTCAGAAGCATCCACCTCAACAATAAAAGGTAGAGAGACATCAGGTTGTACCAAAATGGGAGCGGAAGCAAAACTCTCTTTAATACTAGAAAAGGCTTTAAGCGCATCTACCGACCACGAGGAAAAATCCACCCCCTTTTTAGTCATATCAGTGAGTGGCTTAACAACAGAGGAACAATTCAAAATGAACTTTCTGTAATAATTGGCAAAACCCAAAAACTCAGCGCCTTCTGATTCTCAGGAAGCTCCCAATCAAGCACAGCGCGGACCTTCTCAGGGTACATCCGAAAACCAGAAGCGGAGAGAAGAAAACCAAGAAATCGAATCTCCAGAACCGCAAACACACATTTTTCCAGTTTAGCGTACAATTTATTCTCCTGCAGAATCAGCAAGACCTGACATAGGTGGTCCCGATGAGTCTTGAAATCAGGAGAAAAAATCAAAATGTCATCTAGATACACCAGTACAAATTTCCCCATTAAATTATAAAAAATGCTGTTCACAAAATGTTGGAAGACGGCCGCAGCATTCACCAAACCAAAGGGCATAACCAAATTCTCGAAATGACCCTCAGGGGTATTGAAGGCCGTCTTCCATTCGTCCCCTTCCCTGACCCTGACTAGGTTGTATGCCCCTCTTAAATCCCAACTTAGAAAAAACTTTAGCCCCAACAATCTGGTTAAACAGGTCCGGGATCAGAGGAAGCGGATATGGGTCACGAATCGTGATACGGTTCAGCTCCCTGAAATCCAGACAAGGTCTTAAAGAAGCATCTTTTTTCTTAACAAAAAAAAACCCAGCGGCAACAGGTGACTTCGAGGGTCGGATGTGTCCCTCTCTCAGGCTCTCAGAGATATAAGTACGCATAGCGACCCTTTCAGGTTGGGAGAGATTGTATAGTCGTGATTTTGGCAGCTTGGCATCTGGGATGAGATTAATAGGGCAGTCGTACTCCCGGTGAGGGGGCAACTCCTGGACACCACTCTCGGAAAACACATCCGAAAATTCAGAGAGAAAAGATGGCACAGTCTTGGTAGAAACCTCTGAAAGAGATGCAGTAAAGCAATTCTCTCTGCAAAACTCACTCCAACCATTTATTTGCCTTGCTTGCCAATCAATGGTGGGGTTATGTTTAGTGAGCCAGGGTAGCCCCAACACAAGAGGAGTAGGTAATCCGCTTAAGACGAAACATGACATATCCTCAACATGAGCGTCACCCACAGTCAAACGGATATTGTGAACTATGCCCTTTAACGATCTTTGAGAAAGTGGAGCGGAATCGATAGCAAAAACAGGTATATCCTTTTCCAAAGTGCATACCTGGAAACCATGCGTTGTTGCAAATTGATTATCAATGAGATTGACAGCTGCTCCACTATCTACAAAAATTGCACAAACAATGTTCTTGCTGTCTTGCGCCACCCTGGCAGGTAGGAGAAAACGCGAACTACAAGCAAACGGCAAACCTTCAATTTCCGCATCAACCTTGCCAATAGTAGCAAATGGAAAGGTTTTTGATTTTTTTTTTTTTTTATTACCCTCAGAAAACTCTATGAATCTCCTAGAGGGGCAAACATTAGCTAAATGATATACAAAAAATGATAAGCAGATGGCTCACTCTGATTTGTCACGATAGGTGCACAGGTTCAAAGAAACACCCCCTTGGTTCTAATGGATATAATAAAATTTGAATAGAACCGGCACTCAAACAATTCGGAATACACGTGGGAATCAAATAAAATTATTT
Source organism: Bufo bufo (assembly GCF_905171765.1). Classification (NCBI taxonomy): domain Eukaryota; kingdom Metazoa; phylum Chordata; class Amphibia; order Anura; family Bufonidae; genus Bufo; species Bufo bufo. The sequence continues at coordinate 157,649,889 of NC_053395.1, forward strand.
ATTAAACAATCAACATGTGTCCTGTGTGCACCAGGATAAAATTCATAAAATGACATAAAATATATATAGCTTATGTGTAAGCCAGAGAGATAGGTGTCTCTAATCTATCAAGTTCTGACCGCCAGCCGCAGCAGACTGCATCCGTGTCCCTCCTGTTAGATAGGGCTATTGGATCACAGTCGTCTGAGAAGCAGACAGGAGCCGATAAATATTGTACTTCAAATAAGTTCAATGGCAGTTATCTGATGTATTCACCACTTCATAGTCTCACAGTCCTAAATACATAGTAATTAAGGTCTTATATCATCATCTGAAATACAAGATATTGAAGGGTCTAGGATGAAGGTAATATTTTAGACCGAGATCGATTGTCCGTCATATATAGCGCTATCAGGGTCTCAGTATACTAGATGAACAAAGTCAATTGTCTAGCACGTTGGTTAACTCAGTGCTGATACCGCTTGTAGCGGTTCGGTATATTTCCACTTGTGTTGTTACTCACTGCGTCCTCTGTGGGCTCACTCACTCCGGTCTGCGGAAGGACTTCTGCCGTGGCGTCCCACGCTTCAGCCTTTCTCCGCTACGCTTGTCTCGGGTCCGGTCTTTGCTTGGGTCCCGTCTCAACTCTCGTGAGAAATCCGAATTGCCCACTGCGCTTGCGTGAGTCTTCCAACACTTCGTTTGTCTTGCATGGGTAAGTGGATAACGTCTCCGTCCTTTAGTACATGGCCATGTACCGCTGATATAATTTTTCACAGGTAATACGCCCAGACGCGTTTCGAGATACCTTATCTCTTCCTCAGTGGGTATAACCTGTGAATGTTAGTCACGTATCTTATATAGTCTCTTCTCGATTAATTAATTAAGTACACCTGTTTCAAAATTTCTGTGGGAGAATGAACCCTTTGCTTTTCATTAACCTATTCTTTGCCATGTGGTATTTATATTTCAAAAGTCCTCTTTTAAAGAAGGTTATAATACTTCCAGATATCTTACAATGAATATATATACACATATAATAGCCATATATTCAAATATTTAAAATGAATAAATAATTACACAAATTTATTACACAGATTTAAAACATACAAATGATAATGTGTCGGTCCTGACATATACCATTAATATTATAAAATATATTGCCAGACATTTGACATCCTATAATGCAGGGAAATATCTTTCTATCAATCTTTTAAAGTAGAGTAATCTACGTGTTCTAATATATATATACCAGGTCTCTACTTATCCACAGTCATCTCAGTGTTGTGGGTTTGTATCGTTCACTATCCTCTTGAGGGCTGATTGCCTCAATCTAAAACTGCTGTGACAGCCTTATATATTTCTTTTATTTCTTTTGCCGTAACGCTTATTACTTAATTTCTATATAATTTGTGTATGCAACTAATCCGCAATTTATATGCATATTGCGTTTTCGTTGCGGTTTTTTTCTTGCGTTTTTTTTTATATTTGCGGTTTTTTAGGATGCGTTTTTTTGGAAAAAAAATTTCTTGAAAAACTTTTTAGAAAAATCTCTCAAAAATGATCAAAAATAATTATTCCATTAGTTATCTTGTCTCCTTTCAATTTGTTGAATATTTTTTCTTTTATATTCTATTTTTATATTGTCCAAATTTTTATTTATTTTTCACCTTTTTTCCAAATTATACTGAAGGAGAATTTCGCCCTAACAATTTAAATAAAGCCAAAAATTTCCAGATCTGAATTTAACCCTGCAGGGAGAAGACTGCTAAAGTCGTAAATTCTTCTGGACTCAGCCCGCGACATCCTCATAATGTGATTTCCTCCTCTCCAGTGTACATCTACCTTCTCCAGGGCCACAAAGGAAAAGCCCCTGGGGTCACTATTATGCGACACTTTAAAGTGTTTGGATAGAGAGTGGTTTTCATATCCTTTTCTGATATTATTTAGATGTTCCGTAATTCTCACTCTCAGGGGTCTCTTGGTTCTGCCAATGTACTGTTTTTGGCAGGGGCACTGGAAAAGATAGATGACACTGGAGGAGTCACATGTCAGGCAACCCTTAATATCCAAAGAGAATTCATTTTGGGTAGATTGGACCCTACTTGTCTTTTTTGGGAATGTTGAGTTTTTACACCCCGAACACCTCCCACATCTGTAGAAACCATCCATATTCAGCCATTTTTGAAGTGTGAGTGCCTCTTTTTTCTTTTGATTTTTTATTGATGGTGCTATTTTTATACTTAAATTGGGTGCCTTAGTAAAAGTGATTAGTGGGGAAGTGTGTAACATAGGTCCAATGACCTTGTCCCTTAATAAAAAGTGCCAGTGTTGATTAATGATGTGACGTATTTGTTTTGATTGTGAATTATAGGGTAGAATTAATCTTAATTCACCCTCCTTATTTGTGTTTTTGTGAGTGTTTGGCTGAAAAAAGGTCTCTCTCTCTGTTTCTCTAATTTTTACTAGAGCATCTGTAAGGACTTTTTCGGGGTACCCTTTACATTCAAATTGTTTTTTCATTTTCAGGGCCTCAATATCAAAATCAGCTTCCTCGGTACAGTTTCGGACATTCAGATTACACAGCGTGATGATAAATATAAGTGCAGCACTTATTACAAACCAACAGCAAAGAATAGCTTTATTCCATTTATGAGCTGTCACTTACCCCAATGGCTGCTGAATATTCCCTCTGGCCAGTTTCGCCGCATAAAGCGAAACTGTACCGAGGAAGCTGATTTTGATATTGAGGCCCTGAAAATGAAAAAACAATTTGAATGTAAAGGGTACCCCGAAAAAGTCCTTACAGATGCTCTAGTAAAAATTAGAGAAACAGAGAGAGAGACCTTTTTTCAGCCAAACACTCACAAAAACACAAATAAGGAGGGTGAATTAAGATTAATTCTACCCTATAATTCACAATCAAAACAAATACGTCACATCATTAATCAACACTGGCACTTTTTATTAAGGGACAAGGTCATTGGACCTATGTTACACACTTCCCCACTAATCACTTTTACTAAGGCACCCAATTTAAGTATAAAAATAGCACCATCAATAAAAAATCAAAAGAAAAAAGAGGCACTCACACTTCAAAAATGGCTGAATATGGACGGTTTCTACAGATGTGGGAGGTGTTCGGGGTGTAAAAACTCAACATTCCCAAAAAAGACAAGTAGGGTCCAATCTACCCAAAATGAATTCTCTTTGGATATTAAGGGTTGCCTGACATGTGACTCCTCCAGTGTCATCTATCTTTTCCAGTGCCCCTGCCAAAAACAGTACATTGGCAGAACCAAGAGACCCCTGAGAGTGAGAATTACGGAACATCTAAATAATATCAGAAAAGGATATGAAAACCACTCTCTATCCAAACACTTTAAAGTGTCGCATAATAGTGACCCCAGGGGCTTTTCCTTTGTGGCCCTGGAGAAGGTAGATGTACACTGGAGAGGAGGAAATCACATTATGAGGATGTCGCGGGCTGAGTCCAGAAGAATTTACGACTTTGGCAGTCTTCTCCCTGCAGGGTTAAATTCAGATCTGGAAATTTTTGGCTTTATTTAAATTGTTAGGGCGAAATTCTCCTTCAGTATAATTTGGAAAAAAGGTGAAAAATAAATAAAAATTTGGACAATATAAAAATAGAATATAAAAGAAAAAATATTCAACAAATTGAAAGGAGACAAGATAACTAATGGAATAATTATTTTTGATCATTTTTGAGAGATTTTTCTAAAAAGTTTTTCAAGAAATTTTTTTCCCAAAAAAACGCATCCTAAAAAAACGCAAATATAAAAAAAAAACGCAAGAAAAAAACCGCAACGAAAACGCAATATGCATATAAATTGCGGATTAGTTGCATACACAAATTATATAGAAATTAAGTAATAAGCGTTACGGCAAAAGAAATAAAAGAAATATATAAGGCTGTCACAGCAGTTTTAGATTGAGGCAATCAGCCCTCAAGAGGATAGTGAACGATACAAACCCACAACACTGAGATGACTGTGGATAAGTAGAGACCTGGTATATATATATTAGAACACGTAGATTACTCTACTTTAAAAGATTGATAGAAAGATATTTCCCTGCATTATAGGATGTCAAATGTCTGGCAATATATTTTATAATATTAATGGTATATGTCAGGACCGACACATTATCATTTGTATGTTTTAAATCTGTGTAATAAATTTGTGTAATTATTTATTCATTTTAAATATTTGAATATATGGCTATTATATGTGTATATATATTCATTGTAAGATATCTGGAAGTATTATAACCTTCTTTAAAAGAGGACTTTTGAAATATAAATACCACATGGCAAAGAATAGGTTAATGAAAAGCAAAGGGTTCATTCTCCCACAGAAATTTTGAAACAGGTGTACTTAATTAATTAATCGAGAAGAGACTATATAAGATACGTGACTAACATTCACAGGTTATACCCACTGAGGAAGAGATAAGGTATCTCGAAACGCGTCTGGGCGTATTACCTGTGAAAAATTATGGACGGAGACGTTATCCACTTACCCATGCAAGACAAACGAAGTGTTGGAAGACTCACGCAAGCGCAGTGGGCAATTCAGATTTCTCACGAGAGTTGAGACGGGACCCAAGCAAAGACCGGACCCGAGACAAGCGTAGCGGAGAAAGGCTGAAGCGTGGGACGCCACGGCAGAAGTCCTTCCGCAGACCGGAGTGAGTGAGCCCACAGAGGACGCAGTGAGTAACAACACAAGTGGAAATATACCGAACCGCTACAAGCGGTATCAGCACTGAGTTAACCAACGTGCTAGACAATTGACTTTGTTCATCTAGTATACTGAGACCCTGATAGCGCTATATATGACGGACAATCGATCTCGGTCTAAAATATTACCTTCATCCTAGACCCTTCAATATCTTGTATTTCAGATGATGATATAAGACCTTAATTACTATGTATTTAGGACTGTGAGACTATGAAGTGGTGAATACATCAGATAACTGCCATTGAACTTATTTGAAGTACAATATTTATCGGCTCCTGTCTGCTTCTCAGACGACTGTGATCCAATAGCCCTATCTAACAGGAGGGACACGGATGCAGTCTGCTGCGGCTGGCGGTCAGAACTTGATAGATTAGAGACACCTATCTCTCTGGCTTACACATAAGCTATATATATTTTATGTCATTTTATGAATTTTATCCTGGTGCACACAGGACACATGTTGATTGTTTAATAAATAATTTTATTTGATTCCCACGTGTATTCCGAATTGTTTGAGTGCCGGTTCTATTCAAATTTTATTAGCTAAATGATTTATACCCCCACAATAGAAACAAACCATCCTCTGAGAGCTGAATCCTCTACTATCAGAGGCAAGCAAACCCAGCTGCATGGCCTCCTCCTCAGAGGGGATTGAGACAGACTGAGACCCCTGCGCATTGAATGAGACAGCCCCACTGTCTTTGGGCTGAATATGACAGGAAAGAGTAGTCTCCTCTCTCTCTCTCAGACGCCTGTCAATACGAACAGTTAGAGACATGGCTGACTCTAACGACGCTGGTCTCTCATGAAAAGCGAATGAATCTTTCAATCTTTCCGAAAGACCATGGCAAAATTGACTTCGGAGTGCAGCATCATTCCAACCAGTATCAGCTGCCCATCTCCGAAATTCAGAACAATATATCTCTGCGGAGTGTTTACCCTGGCATAATAAATGCAGTTTAGATTCAGCCAGAGCAATACGATCCAGGTCATCAGATATGTGCCCCAGGGCTACAAAAAATTCATCCACCGATCGGAGGGGCCGTGCCCCCACCGTCAGCGAAAAGGCCCAAGACTGAGCGTTATCCCTCAGCAGCGAGATGAGGATCCCCACCCTCTGCTCCTCATCACCAGAGGAATGGGGAAGTAGGCGAAAATAGAGTTGGCAAGCCTCTCTAAAGCAAACAAAATTCTCACTACCCCCGAGAACGTATCCGGAAGCGAGCTCTTAGGCTCGGAACAAACTCCATGAACGCCAGCAGAACCGGTCACCTGAAACGGAGACACAGTTTTACGGAGATCTGCTACCTCCAGCGAAAGACCTTGCATGCGGTCAATCAAGGCTGAAACCGGATCCATGCTTAAGACGGTTATGGCGGTTTATAATGTCACGGGTGAAGTTTGCAGATAGCTGGAACTTATGAATAAACGAGCGACTGGCTTGATCACAAACTAAGGAGCTTATAGGTGAGCCCTATAAAACCCTAAGAGCTCTCCCTGACTGCTATGCACATGCAAGGGTCTCGATGGTAGACGATTGCATGCCCACGTACCTAAGTCTATGTGACACCTGAAAACCCTATAATAGTGAGGGGACACCACCACCGGCTCCCTGCACTTAATACGGATGGAGCCAGGGTCACCTAGAATCAAGCCAGCAAGGAAACACAATAAAGTAAAGGACTTATCTGAGCAAACAGCAGAAGCAGCCTCCAGCAGTGAACACTTCATCCAGGAAGTAGTATAAACGTAAAGTGAGGCAGTATAGGAGGGAATATAAAGGAAGATGACTAGTCTAAATAAGTGACACCTGGCAGAAGGAAAGGAGATGAGAAAGTTAAACCAAAACAAAGAACATCATACAAGAGGTAGAGAAGAACGTGACCTTGTCACAGAACTGGCGGTGACACCAATACACAACTCCCCAACCAAGTTCACGTATCCATGCCATACCACACAATGGTAATAATATATCAGTGTCAAATCCCCAAATATTCTGGTAAATTGCACCCTTTTAATAGAGAAACAAGAGCAACGGAGAAAAAGGTTAAAAGGCCTTTTTTGTGGGTCATATTCACATGGAGGCTTCATGTCGGGCGATGTACTCATGCTCAAGACAATAATTTCCATCCAGATATCCTGAAATAAAAGGAAAAACAGTAAATTAAAAGCACCAATCTTGACATACACATTCAGATATAAGGCAGGGACCCCACACGTCCATGATCATACCACCCTAAACTCAACATTTAACCCGTTGGGTTTTAAGGTCTGTAACTGGTAAATCCAGTAGAGCTCACATTGCTTCAGCATCATTGACCTATCACCACCCCGGCGTGGCATTGCGCAGGAGACGCTGAAGCCGCCGCATTGAAGGTTATGGGACGCAGGCGCACTACGATTCTGGCGGCTGAGGGTTCCGGGTGAGGTATCCGGAGCACGCGCAGAAGCTCCAAGTGAGGTTAATGCCCATACGTTTCTATTCGGCATGCGCGGGATCTCGCAGCATCAGGGACTGGAAAAGCCGCCCAGCGCAGTGAATAATAATGAGCTGGGTGGCGCTAGGAAACGGCAGTTGGGGCGCGGCTGGGCACAAATGCAGGAGAAAGACCGCCCCCTGGGCACAAAGGCAAGTGATTCACATATGAAAATAAAGTTGATTTTACAGTGTTTGAAATGCGGACAGGGGGTACACTTATATGATTGGCATACACATTATAAGACCTATGACAGCATATGAATATCTAAATATGTTTATAGGGCCTGTCCCTTTAAGCTATGCCTCTAGACAAGGGCGTAAACTGATCTCATGGTGCAAAACATAGTATAGCCCCCTGCTTCACCCATTTTCCCAGTACACATTTGTTAAACTTCCAGGCAACGTGGAATGCAAAGTGTGACTACTTAGATTTCCTTCTGTTTAATTTAAAAAATTTTAATTAAAAGGACAAAAAATGTCACACCCTGCCTCACCCACATTATCTGACTGATGTCGGAAAAAGTGAAATAGTTGCTTTATAATTATCGTGCTCATTCTGAACACCATAATTACGACAACTGGTATAAACACACCTCTTCACTTAGTGTACTATAAAACTAGCTGCCTACATCTACCACTAGGGGGAACTCAGTGCATAGGAATTTGTACAGTTACACTTGAAATCAATGAAAGTTGTACAATCTCCGTGCACTGAGCTCCCCCTTGTGACAGCTGATAGAAAATGCAGTGAATCTACAGTGTGTTAAGTCTCTCCTCCCAGGCCCCATAGTAGTTGCATCATCTATCTCTATGGTGGGTACGCTATTGCCTGTGGAGGTGATACAGACAAGTATTATGTGCAGTACACAAATGTGAATATGATGACACATCTTCTGCATGCTTGTCTTGTCCTTGTCTCCCTGACTTACCTTTGGTGAACATAAAGAGAACTTTTTGTCGTATTTTAGGGATTCCTGTCATCTAGAGAAATAATTAGAGATGAGTGAAATTTTCAAGGTTCGTTTCATTTTGGATTCAACAAGTTTTTCTAAAAGTTCAGTTCGGGTCTGAATCTATTTGTTTCAAACCAAATTTGCTCCCATTCCCCTTGAAATTGGTATATAACCCCCTCTAGTCCTCTAAAACACTGAATTTTTTTAATGAAAAGCTCCTATCCCGTTTTGTAAATTTTTTAGGATTTTTTTCATTTTCTCTCACCCGTCCCCTCGTTCTAATACGTCAGATGTAACTGTATCCCTCTTTTTGGTTGCCACCGCAAACTGCGATTAGTACTTGGCCGCAACTACTGCAATTACCTCCTGCCTGGTGGTGACAGAACACACTTGAAAGCTTATGCACTGTGCGCCGTTTTACAAGATTCATCTGAATCAAACCAGAAAAGCTTCAGTTCAATTTGGTGCCTTAAAAATCGGAGATTCAGAGCGAAGCTCTGAATCTGCGAATAGATTCGCTCATCTCTAGAAATCTAATATATAAAGCTAAGTGTATGTATGTGTATGTATGTATGTCTGCTAAGGCCTCTTTCACACGGGCACTGCGGGAAAAGATGCGGGTGCGTTGCGGGAACATGCACAATTTTTCAGCACGAGTGCAAAGTGGTTTAATGCGTTTTGCACGCGCGTGAGAAAAATCGGCATGTTTGGTACCCAGACCCGAACCCGGACTTCTTCACAGAAGGTCGGGTTTGGGTTAGGTATTCTGCAGATTTTAATATTTTCCCTTATAACATGGTTATAAGGGAAAATAATAGCATTCTGAATACAGAATGCTAATTAAATTAGGGATGGAGGGGTTAAAAAAAATTATAATAATTTAACTCACCTCATCCATTTGTTCGCGCAGCCCGGCTTATAACCATGTTATAAGGGAAAATAATAATGATCAGGTCCCCATCCCAATCGTCACCTAGAAACCATGCGTGAAAATCGCACCGCATCAGCACTTGCTTGCGGATGCTTGTGATTTTCACGCAGCCCCATTCACTTCTATGGGGCCTGCGTTGCATCAAAAAGGCACAATATAGAGGATGCTGTCATTTTCATGCAACGCACAAATGATGCGTGAAAATCACCGCTCATGTGCACAGCCCCATTGAAGTGAATGGGTCTGGATTCAGTGCGGGTGCAATGCGTTCACCTCACGCATTGCACATGCGTGGAATTCTTGCCCGTGTGAAAGGGGCCTAAAGAAATCTGCACTGTCACATTTACAATAATGAAATTTGGCACACAGGTACATCAGGTGTCCGGGAAGGTTTTAGACCAGGTCTCAGCTCTCTAGGGGCAGGGCGCTGTGGATGACATTGTTAAGGCAGTGGAGTACTGTGGAGATCACAGTTCAGGGGGCAGGTAGGGTGGCTATTCAGGCCACCTTCAAAAGACGAACTTAAAAACCCCACCCCCAGGTCCCGCTAAACCAAGCCCCCGACCTGGTTAGGCCATGCCCCCTTTCATTCTGCAGCCGACGGGGATTTAAAAAAATGAAGGTAAAAATCAACTTCTGTGAGCTGCCGGGGTGGGAGGGAGGGTGCATATATCGCGTGCATGAACCTCTAGCTGTTACAAAAAGACACTCAGATAGTTGCGATCATTTAGTCCTAAAGGACCCATAGCGGCAGTGCGAATGATCGACTCCACCTCCCTCTGAAGGAGGAGGCGGTGCCTATCACCACCTAGAGCCGGGACAGGAACATGTTCAAGAGCTGCAAATTTTAGGCATTTGGTATTACAATCATGGCTGTTACGGACGTGATCTATAAGCCTGGGGCAACCTTTTCCTGACCTCACTGAGTTGATGTGCTCCCTGAATCTCTCAAACATAGGGTGAATGGTCTTCCCTATGTAGAAAGACCCACAGGAGCACAACACCAGGTAAACCTCATATTTGGCCCTGCATGTAGCAAATTGCTTGACTCTGTGCTTAATGCCTGCAAAGAATAGGTATTTGCCCTGGTGAATATATTGGCAAAAGGAACAGTCCCCACATTTGTAATTTCCTATAGGTAGGCGTTCGGTAAGCCAATTACTGGTTTTATTTTCCTTGAGCCTACTTCTCACTAGCTTATCCTTTATTGTGTGGAACCTTTTAAAGGTGATAAGTGGTTTATTTTGTGTTAGATCTTGGAGACCCTCTTCATTTTTGAGGATGTCCCAGTTTTTATATATCACCTGTCTGATAACATCCGCTAAGGGACTGTATTTGAAGGCAAATGCAAACCTGTTAGTGACCTGTCTTCTAGAGTTGTTAAAATAATTTTTTTTCAATAATTCACCCTGTTTGAATTTGCCTGCTCTCTCTGAAGCTGCATCAAGTTCTGACTCCGGGTAACCTCTATGTGCGAGTCTCTCTTTTAATTCCTGGGCCTGCTTTCTGTATCCTGCTTCTGTGCTATTGATACGTTTAAGGCGTATGAATTGTCCATAAGGGACCACCTGTTTTACGCTAGGTGGATGATAACTGTCGTAGTGGAGCAACGAATTAGTGGCAGTGGGTTTGCGGAAGCCGGTGGTGGTAAGAATGTCCCCTTCAACAGTCACACGAACGTCCTTGTAAATCCAAATTGGTACCCCCAAAGTTTAACGTGAATTTCATATTCATTTCATTATGCACTGCCGCTATGGGTCCTTTAGGACTAAATGATCGCAACGATCTGAGTGTCTTTTTGGAACAGCTAGAGGTTCATGCACACGATATATGCATTGTTGGTGTCAGGGAATACATTGTTCTTACCCTCCTTGTTCTATTTTTGGATGAGGATTTTTTAGCGTCTGTGGTTGCCTAGGCAACGTGGACGCATTTAAATGAGCGCATAGCATGCGCGATTAAGTCAGAGGCCAGAAGCGCGAAACGGCGCCAGCTGATCACTCAGTATCCTATGCTTTATGTCCGCCCCAGCCCGTGTAACCTGTCTTTCAAGTGAAAATAAAGAAGTTACGTTACTACAATTGGTGAGTGCCGCTATTGTTTCTTATCTCTGGATCATACTTATAATATACTTTTATAATGAGTCAAAAACACATAGATCTATATAGTGATCACCTGGAATACAGGGGCCTAGGGGCTAGCGGCTTACTAGGGCCATTTTTATATAGGGTAATGTTCCGGACGAGGTCTTATCAGGGCAGGTGGTCTGTGGTTAGGCTATCAGGGCCAGAATAGCACCCCCTGTAGGGCAATATCAGGGACAGTTCTTTGCCCACACTGTCCTTCAATACCACATCATCATCTAGCCCAGGGATGGATGTTTTTTGCTTTCCCTCCTGGATTCATCGATGTGCACTGGAAGCCCCCAGATTGTGGTAGGACATATGGTTTCTGATTTAGTGCCGCCGAGCACTTGTTATTGCCTACCACATCTATGCTTTTTGGTTAACTTTAATAATTTTATATACAGTTGCAAGAAAAAGTATGTGAACCCTTTGGAATGATATGGATTTCTGCACAAATTGGTAATAAAATGGGATCTGATCTTCATCTAAGTCACAACAATAGACAATCACAGTCTGCTTAAACTAATAACACACAAAGAATTAAATGTTACCATGTTTTTATTGAACACACCATGTAAACATTCACAGTGCAGGTGGAAAAAGTATGTGAACCCCTAGACTAATGACATCTCCAAGAGCTAATTGGAGTGAGGTGTCAGCCAACTGGAGTCCAATCAATGAGATGAGATTGGAGGTGTTGGTTACAGCTGCACTGCCCTATATAAAACACGCACCAGTTTTGGGTTTGCTTTTCACAAGAAGCATTGCCTGATGTGAATGATGCTTCGCACAAAAGAGCTCTCAGAAGACCTACGATTAAGAATTGTTGACATGCAAAAAGCTGGAAAGGGTTATAAAAGTATCTCAAAAAGCCTTGCTGTTCATCAGTCCATGGTAAGACAAATTGTCTATAAATGGAGAAAGTTCAGCACTGCTGCTACTCTCCCTAGGAGTGGCCGTCCTGTAAAGATGACTGCAAGATCACAGCGCAGACTGCTCAATGAGGTGAAGAAGAATCCTAGAGTGTCAGCTAAAGACTTACAAAAGTCTCTGGCATATGCTAACATCCCTGTTAGCGAATCTACGATACGTAAAACACTAAACAAGAATGGATTTTATGGGAGGATACCACAGAGGAAGCCACTGCTGTCCAAAAAAACATTGCTGCACGTTTAGAGTTTGCACAAGAGCACCTGGATGTTCCACAGCAGTACTGGCAAAATATTCTGTGGACAGATGAAACCAAAGTTGAGTTGTTTGGAAGAAACACACAACACTATGTGTGGAGAAAAAGAGGCACAGCACACCAACATCAAAACCTCATCCCAACTGTGAAGCATGGTGGTGGGGGCATCATGGTTTGGGGCTGCTTTGCTGCGTCAGGGCCTGGACGGATTGCTATCATCGAAGAAAAAGTGAATTCCAAAGTTTATCAATACATTTTGCAGGAGAACTTAAGGCCATCTGTCCACCAGCTGAAGCTCAACAGAAGATGGGTGTTGCAACAGGACAACAACCCAAAGCATAGAAGTAAATCAGCAACAGAATGGCTTAAACAGAAGAAAATACGCCTTCTGGAGTGGCCCAGTCAGAGTCCTGACCTCAACCCGATTGAGATGCTGTGGCATGACCTCAAGAAAGCGATTCACACAAGACATCCCAAGAATATTGCTGAACTGAAACAGTTCTGTAAAGAGGAATGGTCAAGAATTACTCCTGACCGTTGTGCACGTCTGATCCGCAACTACAGGAAACATTTGGTTGAAGTTATTGATGCCAAAGGAGGTTCAACCAGTTATTAAATCCAAGGGTTCACATACTTTTTCCACCAGCACTGTGAATGTTTACATGGTGTGTTCAATAAAAACATGATAACATTTAATTCTTTCTGTGCTATTAGTTTAAGCAGACTGTGATTGTCTACTGTTGTGACTTAGATGAAGATCAGATCGCATTTTATGACCAATTTGTGCAGAAATCCATATACTTCCAAAGAGTTCACATACTTTTTCTTGCAACTGTATTTTCATTTTGAGGGATATCTTTTCCATTCACACATTCGCAAAATGGGTCCGCATCTGTTCCGCAATTTTGCGGAACGGGTGCAGACCCATTCATTTTCAATGGGGCCGGAATGTGCTGTCCGCATTTGCTGATCCGCACTTCCGCATCCGTGCTTTCGTTTCCGCAAAAAAATAGAACATGTCCTATTCTTGTCTGTAATTGCAGACAAGATTAGGCATTTTCCATTATAGTGACGGCGTTGTGCGGTCCACAAATCGCGGAATGCACATTGCCGGTGTCCGTGTTTTGCGGATCCGCAAAACACTTAAAGATGTGTGAATGGACCCTCATAGTAAAATTATTAAAGGTTACGTTTTATCTTCATGTATATTCTAATAGATTGCCTTCCTTGTACAATGTTATAATATACTTTCTATGTTAGAAAGTATATTATAGTGCATTTGTATTGTGCGGCAGTTGTGTGCGGTTCTGCTGCGATACTGCAGGTATATAGAGGGACAAGCGTTATTGGAACAAATAATTTCTACTGGTGTGATATACCAGTCGTCCCCCCAAAAAACTGATTGAAGCGGGGTGTTATATACCAATATACTTTCTATATAGTGCATTTCGGTACTGTATAGTGCATTTGCGCATGCGCGTATGCGAAAATTGAATTGCCGATATTTTGCATTGAAAAAAAAGATGAATGGAGATTGCAAATTCGAATAATACATCTGGTATGTCACTGTCCATGTTGTGGGACTATTTGTGCACTTCTAGTAATTATTTCTTGGCTGCAAATATGACCTGAAGGTTTTTCAGGTTCGCCTGTCATTAAAATGAATGGGACCCGCCGCGAACTTGCGGTTCGCGAACATTTGATCGTGTTCGCGCGATCGCGAACTGTTCCGGCAGATGTCCGTCCATAACTACTGGCCATCTCCTTGATTCACCTGGTTCCACTGTCACGGCTACCAGCAGTACTGACTCAATGCACTTAAAGGGGGTTATTCCATGATTAATGTATATAAATGAAAACCAGACATCATATATTGCATGACAGTCTCTTTCTAACAAAGCTAGACCCAGCCCTGTGCCTCACACAGATCCAAATATCTCTTTATCCATTGCTCCAAATTACTCTCCTAGATTCATATCAAGCTGGCAGCCCAAGGGGCGTGTCCTTTCTTCTGCAGCTCTCTCCCGATCACAGCTCAGGAGGCAGTTGAAGCATATAACTGAGCATGTGCGGCCATCTCAGTGAGCAGGACAAAGAAGAAAAAAAAAACTCCAGGTGGCTCTATACAGATCCATTTTATTGAATAACTCAGTAGCTATGCTAAATTTTAATTACATGCAATTACAAATGTATTCAGATCCAGGTGTTGTTTTGAAAACTCTAGAATATTTTTCATGGGGCAGCCCCTTTATTTGCATCTGTGTACACAGGACACAGATGCAATTAAACAGCTGCCTCAGCTCTGAAAGAATAAAAGAACCATTATTTCCCTGCCCTGCAATTGAGCACCTTTTTGTCATGCAGGAGGTGCAATGTTGTCATTTTGACAGAGAAGGGTCCAGGCCTGCATTGCTGGGGGACCAGGGACAGGTGAATATCTTTATAGCATGGGTGCACAGAGTGTATGAGGTACAGAGCAAATTACAGTATACCGGGGGACACGGAGCACATGGCAGTATACTTTAGGCACAGAGCATGTGGTGTTATGTACAAGGGACACACACTGTGAGACATCATCTACAGGGGGTAGAGAGCCTGTGACACTATCTACTGGGGGCACTATGTGCATGGTGCTTTATTTTCAGGGAGCACAGCTTCTGGCTGTTTGCTTGCTTGGGACACAGTCTATGACACTGTCTACAGGTGGGACAGCGTACAAGACTATTTTATAGGGTACTGTATGTGTAGCACTTATTTTTAGGGGCATAATATGCAACATAATTGTATTTAGCAGCACAGTGTATGTTGCTATTATATTTAGGGCACAGCGTTTGGCACTAAGAGGAGTTTGTGTTAGTATATAGGGTGCAGATGTCTTAGAGAAATGATTAGCTGAAGACATCTAGGCAGCAGAGGAGAGTCATGGCTGGGAGAAGTCATGATGGTGGTCTGAACCAGATGGAAAGAAAAAAATAACTCTAAAGGAGACATTACCTATAAACCACTAAATGTAAATGTCACTTCTGACTGATCAGTACTGCAACCAGTACTTATATGCTATCGAGTAGCCACACCCTATTATATATGTCAAGCCCCTAAAAAGGCCACTCCCATATTTGCCTCCACCTGCTGCACGAATATCATACATAGTAGAAGTGGTCTGTAGGCACTAGCAGGAAACCCAAAGCCATGGTCACAGAGCTCTGAAGCCCTTTACCCTTGGTCCAAGCAAGTTTGGGAGTGAAAGCAGTCCACAACCACTCAAGAGGATTCTCAGGACCTCTTTAGCGATGTTTGGCATGGCTCTACTCTCCACAGGTCCACTCCGGTTCTCTGATACACTGTCAGTCCTCTGTCCTAATACTCTTGCACCTGACAGGCTCACTACACAAAACCACAAGGCACACCAAACACCTCCTAATATACTTTAGCTCCATCCAATCTTCAGTAGCCTGTGCGGTGTTATGTTTCAATGTCCGCACATATGAGCACAGAGCATCCATCATACTTACCTTTCACAAGTCCTAACATTGTCAATTGTTACTCAGATCCTCCAGGACTAGGGATGAATTTCAGAGTAACTGGACTGTAGCAAGAAACATATATGACGCACGTATCAACACTGGCAGACAACAAGTTCCTGAAATAAAGTCACCGATCGATGATGGGACCTGAATAATGATAGCCACAGCTGAAGGAAATGGGAGTCTGGCAATGGACAAGATAGGAGATGGTAATGGCACACAGGATGAGAGTGGATGGAGGAGAGTGAGCATGTATTAAGATGAACTGAACTCACCCTGGTCTAAAATGCAGCCCGGTAAGTCAGTCAAGATAAACCAAAAAACAACTGAACAAACAGAAAAACTTCAATACTGACAACACTGGAGGACCACAGGTCTCAGGATTAGTGATGGACGAACATCGGCTGGGACGGTTCGCAAACGTAATTGCGCGAACGTGATCAAATGTTTGCGAACCGCAAGTTCGCGACGGGCCCCATTCACTTTAATGGCAGGCGAACCTGAAAACAAACCCACAACATGGACAGTGACATACTAGGGGGAATGAATGACAAAAATTCCAACAAAAAATATGTGTCTTAAAGGGAAATTCTCTTAAATGTGCCCTGTTGCGCTACCTAAATGCACTATATAGAAAGTATTTTATTGGTATATACCACCCCTGCTTCAATCACTTTTTTTTGGGGGGGGGGGGGCAACTAGTATATCACACCAGTAGAAATGATTTGTTCCAATAACCCTTGTCCCTCTATATACCTGCGGTATCGCAGCAGAACCGCACACAACTGCTGCACAATACAAATGCACTATAATATACTTTCTATGTTAGAAAGTATATTATAACATTGTACAAGGAAGACAATCTATTACAATATGCATAAAGATAAAACGTAACCTGTAATAATGTTACTATTAAAATATATCTCTCAAAATGAAAATAAATAAAATTATTAAAGTTAAGCAAAAAGCATGGATGTGGTAGGCAATAACAAGTGCTCGGCGGCACTAAATCAGGTGCTCGGCGGCACCAAATCAGAAACCATATGTCCTACCACAATCCAGCGGGTTCCAGTGCACATCGATGAATCCAGGAGGGAAAGCAAAAAACATCCATCCCTGGGCTAGATGATGATGTGGTATTGAAGGACAGGGTGGGCAAAGAACTGTCACTGATATTGCCCTACAGGGGGGTGCTATTCTGGCCCTGATAGCCTAACCACAGACCACCCTCCCTGATAAGAGCGACCCCGTCTGGAACCTTATCCTATATAAAAATGGCTCTAGTAAGCCCCTAGGCCCCTGACTTCCAGGTGGTCACTATATAGATCTATCTATGTGTTATTGACTTATTATAAAAGTATATTATAAGTATATCGCACCCCTCTGTGTATCACACTTATCGATAGCACACCTATACTAGTCCTTAAAATTACTTTTGTGGCCCTATTAGCTAGTGTTTGGTGTCCCTAACAGCCTGTCCCTGCTCAACACAGCAACCTCTCCCGACACTGGCAAAACACTGAATGTAAAATGGAGGCCAGATCAGGTTTATTTATAAGGTAGGGGGTATGTCCATGTGCTGAAACATCTCAAATGGCTGTCCTGTACCACCTGATGGATGTGTCATGGGTCAAAGTTCTTCACAATGTAAAAGAATATGGCAGCTGCGAATATCGCCATATGTTCGCATGTTCGGCGAACCGCGAACGAGCAAAGTTTGCCGCAAAACGAATGAAAACGGGTGAAACGCAAGGCCATCTCTACTCAGGATATACTGATACAGTACAAAATACAAGAATAAGATACAGAATCTGGAAACAAATGCACAGAGAGATGCTATCCCCAGCAACCAGAAATGCAAAGTGCTTGGACAGAAACAATGTGGTCGAGTTTACAGACAGAAATTATTGGCGCATTACACTAAATCTTGCTGAGTGGCGCCAATTTCTGCTGAAGGAAATCTTCAAGATTCCCCAACAGGTTAAAGTATTAAAAAGGGAAGATGAGGGCACTATAATTGACTCTAGTATGGGGCATTGTGGCTGGTAGTGTAATTGAGGCACTTGTATAGTTTGCTGTTGTGTACTCAGTACATGTATAGCCCTCTTACTCTTCTCCAAAAGTAGTGGGTTACACTGATAAGTATTTCAAAATTATCCATCAGTCTCTTTAAAAGCAATGGCTAGATTTAATAATGTTTCTAGGCATAGAATCTGTCTAATCAGTGGTTCAAATTGGTGCAACTAGGGTTTCTACATTTTCTTCTGGCTCTCTTGAAAGGGGTGGGGCTAGTGATGGTAGCCCGATGTTAGGTTTAATGTATGTGCCCGCTGTGGCTGAATAAACAAGGCCACTAGTAGCGCAAGACTATGGGAGGCTCGCGCATGCGCTGTTACTGTAAGTAGCGGTGCATGCCGAACTATATAGAAGAATGAGTCCGAAGATGGATTAGTTGATTGCAACACAATCCATGACGAATTGTCACGGATGGTGTTGCAGAAAACTGGAAGTTATAAATAAACATCCGACTGACTTGATCCCAAACTAAGGAACATATGGGTGAGCCCTATAAAACCCCTAGAGCGCTCCCTGACTGCTATGCCCATGCAAAAATCTTTATGATAGATAATTGCATGCCCTCGTACCTAGACTGTGTGACACCTGAAAACCCTATAATAGTGAGGGGACACGACCACCGGCTCCCTGCACTTAATACGGAGGGAGTCAGGGTCACCTAAAATCAAGCCAGCATGGAAACACAAATAAAGGAAAATACTTATCTGAGGAACCAGCAGTTGCAGCCTCTAGCAGTGAACACAATCCAGGAAGTAGTATAAACCGCAAAGTGAGGCCGTATGGGAGGGAATATAAAGGGAGGCAATCAGTGTAAATAGATGACAGCTGGGAGAAGGAAAAGAGATGACAAAGTGAAACCAAAACAAAGAACATCATGCAAGAGGTACAGAAGAACGTCTGCCAGAGCTTCTCAGAGAGCTGGCGGTGACACGAATCCAGGTGCGTATTAATTCTTTAATACAGTTATGCATGTGCTGAAAATCACATATTATCGCGCTACTACTGGCCTTGTTTATTCTGCCACAGTGGGGCACATGCGTTAAACCTTACACTGGGC
The DNA here is from genome assembly GCF_905171765.1 of Bufo bufo. Taxonomy (NCBI): domain Eukaryota; kingdom Metazoa; phylum Chordata; class Amphibia; order Anura; family Bufonidae; genus Bufo; species Bufo bufo. The sequence goes on from NC_053395.1 coordinate 157,668,963, forward strand.
AATCAGGAACTCATTTTATTTAATGTAAACACAAAAAAGATTTTAATTCATCTAAACAATCCAATCCAATTGTGCCAGAATTTTGGTGTAAAATTCTATCTCAAACTAAGCCAACCAATAGTAGGTAGAGAGTTAGACAAACATTCCTAGTAGTGATAAGCGAATCGGTTCATCCTGCTTTGGACAAACCTGATTCGTTCATTTACATAACTCAAATTTATTGCGATACCTATCTCTGTACATGCTATGGTGATGTGTACCGTATAAATGCTGTGTGTATATCCTACCCAGATGCCTCAGCTCGGTGAGATAACTGAAATCCAGAAAGCTGCAGTGGTTTCAGCAAAGTGTGGTTTGCTGAGACAGTTTTGTCTAGATGTTATTTTGGACTGGATTTCATGTGGACTGGGGGATAGGTTTCATAGTGGGATCTGCCAGTCTACACCATTCCACTACATGTATTGTCTTTTGCCAGAGGTGATCGCAGGTGAGGCCTGCTGCTGTAATCAAGGAGGGATAAAACAACCCTCTGTGTATGACTTGGAGGGAGAAAGGCTGAGGAAGCCTGAGAGGCTTTGTGTGGTCTCAGCCAGGAGTTTGGGGGCCCAGCGACGCCTACGGAAAAAGGGTCACACAGTCAGAGTCGGGAGGATTTCTGGACCATCTCCCTCAGGGTGCTGGCGTGGTCACAGCCTGGAGGCTGCTGGACCGTATATGGCTGAGGAAGCCAGATCTAATCCCGTGTGTGAACGGCGCTCTTTTGTGGCCCTATTAGCTAGTGTTTGGTGTCCCTAACAGCCTGTCCCTGCTCAACACAGCAACCTCTCCCTACACTGGCAAAACACTGAATGTAAAATGGAGGCCAGATCAGGTTTATTTATAAGGTAGGGGGTATGTCCATGTGCTGAAACATCTCAATGTTTATGTGTGTGATGGTGCTGAAGTGCCGAAATAAAGCACCTTTTGGACTTGAACCCCATTGTCAGAGGAAAAGTCTGTGATTGCGACCCCCTGAGAGAGAGAGACTGTCACCGCGCGGTCTAGGAGGCGGGCACGTCTGGAGGGCTATGGACCCGAGGAGAGGTCTTGGGTACCAGCTAGGGAGGTTCATGCCCCTAGACTGGTTAAGAAATTTCATGAGGATCATCCCGAGAAGCCGTCACCTGAGTCCTTGGGTCCGGTGGCCCCGCATAAAAGGGGGGGTACTGTCACGGCGCGGTCTAGGAGGCAGGCACGTCCGGAGCGCGTGCGCATCGTCAGCGTGTCCGGCATCGCCCGCGCGCCTGATAATACTATGCGCGCCTCCTGCGCGTCTATGCGCATTCATGCAAATGGTTTTAGGGCTGAGCGCCGAGCTGATTACTCGGCACTCGGCTGTGTAGTCTGTGTGGAGTCATGTGACGCTGGCCACTCTGGCTCCCTATTTAAACAGGCAACCTGCAGGCCACAGATTGCCTGTTATTCAGGTTCCACCTGTGTCTCCTTGGATTCCTAGTGTACTTACCTCCTGTTTATCCGACGGCTCCCTGTCTGTTCCTGCTGTCCTGTACTGCTTTCCTGGTTCCTGATCCCAGCCTGCTCCAGACGATCCCTGGTTACTCCTTTGGTACTTCTAGCGGCTTTCTCCTGACCATTCTCTGCTTGTTCCTTTGTACTGCGCTGCCTTCCTGGTTTTGACTCGGTCCGTATTCGTTCTGTTTGGTGTTTGTTCGCCCTCCCTGCACTTACACCACGTTAGGGACTGCCGTCTAGTTGTCCCTTGTCATTAGGACCTACGAGGCAAGTTGGCAGGGTCAGGGGCGAGGGTGGAGCGTAGACGTGTGTGTGTGTGTTCATGACCATTACACAGATCTCTTACAATGCCTTAAAATGTATTGCCTCCGATAAGGCTCTTTTAATATGGTCGCTGTTAACACAAGGCTTAGTCTGTAAAGAGCGGTGCATGCATTAATGTATTACATAATGAATCCGAACCTCGATGAATCCAATCATTGATGAATCCAGGTTCGGATTCGTTATGTAATACATTAATGCATATGCCGCTCCTCACATACTAAGTCTTGTCTTAACAGCGGCCATATTGAAAGAGCCTAATAGGAGGCAATACATTTTAATGCACATGCGGAGATAGGGATCACAATGAATATGAGTTGTGTAGATGAACGATTTGGGTTGGTCCAAACCAGGATGAAGCGGTTCGCTCATCACTAGTTCCTAGCCATGCATCACATTTCTCATCCAGCCTGAGCTACTAAGATAAATCTAGTGCAGGTCTGAACAGTCTGTCTAAGTTTACGCCATCTATAGGTCTCGTAAACCCTCCCCTATGTCGCTAAATATGCTGTCCAGGATAAGACAACGCTCCCTAAACTGTATGTGTTTTTCACGGTACAAGGGACCAAAGTTTTCTAACCATTTGGTATTACATCAATCATGTGACATTTTTCAACCTAATCATTTTTAATACCACATTAATAAATCCAATCGCGCTTCATCTGTTAAATCCAAACCAGAGGTAATTACTCTGAAAAACAACTTACTGGAGAAAAAGACTGTGGGAAGGAGGCAGCGAGATAGAGGAGAGGCGGCGCTGCCTGTGTTGCTTCTTATCTGCACAAGAAGACTGGAAGTGCTCTATGCTGTCTCCGATCATGGGAGAAAAAAAATCCTATTAACATTAATTGGAGGATTTTAACTCCTCAAAGAAACGGTAATTGAATTGCATTGTCTTCTAAGTGATTAGGATTAATTGCTTCCGCCGTATCACTTTTCTGTTCATTATCTTCTGTAAGTGGGACAATTTTCTTGTTTCGCAGAGTTCATCCATCTAATACAAACCCTCCTGCTGGCCGTGTGCCGTCTGCCAAGGCAACAGTAACTGTGTCTGTCCAAGGCCTGCGGGAGACTCACAAGAGGCTCTATGTGATACTGCCATTTACCTACTTAAGAAATAAGGTTTGCCATTAGAACAGCATTTTTGTTTTTGGAGACATTATAATGTGTCTCACATCGTAGAATTGACTGCACAGCCTCACTTGTAACTACAGGGTTAACTAAAATGACTGACAAATGCTGATTATTACATAACGTTAGGGCACATGGCCACCGGAGATCTGCTCTGGATTCTGCGGATTAGTACAATAAGATCCTCTGATAAAATGGAGACCTCTTGTCACGGTCTGTAGATTCTTGCCTATAACCTTTTTTTTTATTTGCCATTTTATTTCTTCTGGGCCATATGACTACATCCCATAGCTCCTTAAAGGGGTTGTCTCAATTAAACAAATAGCATTTATTATGTAGAGAAAGTTAATATGTGGCACTAATGTATTGTAATTGTCCATATTTCCTCCTCTGCTGGCTTGATTCATTTTTCCATCACATTATACACTGCTCGTATCCATGGTTACAAACACCCTGCAATCCATAAGTGGTGGTCGTGCTTGCACAATATAGGAAAAGGCACTGGCCTATGCACGCTCCCACGGTTCTGGCCACCATACAGGGAGTGCAGAATTATTAGGCAAATGAGTATTTTGACCACATCATCCTCTTTATGCCTGTTGTCTTACTCCAAGCTGTATAGGCTCGAAAGCCTACTACCAATTAAGCATATTAGGTGATGTGCATCTCTGTAATGAGAAGGGGTGTGGTCTAATGACATCAACACCCTACACTGCGTGCAGAATTATTAGGCAAATGAGTATTTTGACCACATCATCCTCTTTATGCATGTTGTCTTACTACAAGCTGTATAGGCTCGAAAGCCTACTACCAATTAAGCATATTAGGTGATGTGCATCTCTGTAATGAGAAGGGGTGTGGTCTAATGACATCAACACCCTATATCAGGTGTGCATAATTATTAGGCAACTTCCTTTCCTTTGGCAAAATGGGTCAAAAGAAGGACTTGACAGGCTCAGAAAAGTCAAAAATAGTGAGATATCTTGCAGAGGGATGCAGCACTCTTAAAATTGCAAAGCTTCTGAAGCGTGATCATCGAACAATCAGGCGTTTCATTCAAAATAGTCAACAGGGTCGCAAGAAGCGTGTGGAAAAACCAAGGCGCAAAATAACTGCCCATGAACTGAGAAAAGTCAAGCGTGCAGCTGCCAAGATGCCACTTGCCACCAGTTTGGCCATATTTCAGAGCTGCAACATCACCGGAGTGCCCAAAAGCACAAGGTGTGCAATACTCAGAGACATGGCCAAGGTAAGAAAGGCTGAAAGACGACCACCACTGAACAAGACACACAAGCTGAAACGTCAAGACTGGGCCAAGAAATATCTCAAGACTGATTTTTCTAAGGTTTTATGGACTGATGAAATGAGAGTGAGTCTTGATGGGCCAGATGGATGGGCCCATGGCTGGATTGGTAAAGGGCAGAGAGCTCCAGTCCGACTCAGACGCCAGCAAGGTGGAGGTGGAGTACTGGTTTGGGCTGGTATCATCAAAGATGAGCTTGTGGGGCCTTTTCGGGTTGAGGATGGAGTCAAGCTCAACTCCCAGTCCTACTGCCAGTTTCTGGAAGACACCTTCTTCAAGCAGTGGTACAGGAAGAAGTCTGCATCCTTCAAGAAAAACATGATTTTCATGCAGGACAATGCTCCATCACACGCGTCCAAGTACTCCACAGCGTGGCTGGCAAGAAAGGGTATAAAAGAATAAAATCTAATGACATGGCCTCCTTGTTCACCTGATCTGAACCCCATTGAGAACCTGTGGTCCATCATCAAATGTGAGATTTACAAGGAGGGAAAACAGTACACCTCTCTGAACAGTGTCTGGGAGGCTGTGGTTGCTGCTGCACGCAATGTTGATGGTGAACAGATCAAAACACTGACAGAATCCATGGATGGCAGGCTTTTGAGTGTCCTTGCAAAGAAAGGTGGCCATATTGGTCACTGATTTGTTTTTGTTTTGTTTTTGAATGTCAGAAATGTATATTTGTGAATGTTGAGATGTTATATTGGTTTCACTGGTAAAAATAAATAATTGAAATGGGTATATATTTGTTTTTTGTTAAGTTGCCTAATAATTATGCACAGTAATAGTCACCTGCACACACAGATATCCCCCTAAAATAGCTAAAACTAAAAACAAACTAAAAACTACTGACAAAAATATTCAGCTTTGATATTAATGAGTTTTTTGGGTTCATTGAGAACATGGTTGTTGTTCAATAATAAAATTAACCCTCAAAAATACAACTTGCCTAATAATTCTGCACTCCCTGTAGAGGCCGGCATTTTTTCCTATAGTGTGCAAGCACGACCACCACTGATGGATTGCAGAGTGGTCGTAACCATGGAATCGAGCAGTGTATAGAGTGATGGAAAAATGAATCAAGCCAGCAAAGGAGGCATTTACATTAGTAAATGCCTTGTATTAACTTTCTCTACATGATAAATGTCATTTGCTGAAGTGAGACGACCCCTTTAAGCTCCTGATGTACACTCCTTAACAATGGATTGCAATACCAAGAAGGACAAGCTGTAAGGTTATGCAAATCGAGGAAGCAGCAGTAACAGGATCACAGTTGATCACATTTTTAAGTATTTTCAAACACCTAGCTCCAATCTGTGGCATGTGAGAGGGACTTAAAAGCCAGATGGAAAGCAACGTTTTTTTTAGCCACATGAAATCTCAAAGTCATATCAAATCGTGTGGGATGATTGTGTGATGCCTCCAGTTCATCGACATGTCAGTTATTGCCACTTGTAGGAAAATGAGAGGGACAGAATCCTTGAACAGAGAAACCTTGGTTTATCACTCCAGCAGATCACTACGCGCCTAGGCCGAGATGTCAACACCGTTCAGCATTGTTTGGTTGGGAGAACAACGATGAACTAGAAAGACAGCAAGAGGTGCATAGAGGCAAAACTCTCTATGTACTGATCATCTGATTAGAAGAATGGCCCCTAGTAATCCATCCTATACTGCAAGTAAACTTGGACTTCACATCTCAAGCCTAGGGCGGCAAACATTGTCTACACAAATCACCAGAAGGCGTTTGTATGACATTGGGCTACAAGCCAGATCCCCAGCTACCGGTGCTCAATTGACCTACTGCCACCGCTCTCAAAGATCATGATGCACAGCAAGATGGCAATGGGGGCTGGAATGAAGGTTTATCCTCGGCAGTGATGACTCCTGCTTTTGTCTCAGAATGATAGCCACAGAGAACACATGGGCAACGCCACGAAGAAGCCTTCATAAGGGAATGTCACACCGGTTTTACTCCAGGGATTATGGTATCGGGTGGCATAATGTATGGTAGCTGCACCCCTCTAGTCTTAATTTCAGGTACATTAACGCCTCAACATTACATTGATTAGATCCTGGAACCAGTGGTACAGCCATTTCTACAGTCTCCCAGGAGTAGTATTTCAACAGGACAATGCCAGGCCACATGTTGCCAATGCTACTGTGAACCACCTGGTAGCCTAAACGTGCATTCATGGCCTGCAGTGTCACAGGGCATTGGCAATTTCCAAGGGAGCTGCCAGCAGCAGATGTTAATGATCTTTATGCCCAACTGCATTAGACTGGCAGAACATTCCTAAGACAACCATTAAGAACCTTATTGATAGCATGCCAAGACGTGTAAGTCCATGTATTTCCGCTTGTGATATTCATACTACATGCTGAAGAAAATCGAGATGTTTTAAAAAAAAATTTAAATTTTTTTATCATTTGCTATGATTGGTGTAAAAAATGAAAATCGGACATCATATTGTACAGGATAATTTATTTCTAACAATGCTAGAACCAGCCCTGTGCCTCACATGGAACCAGTGATCTCCACATTTAGTGCTCCAATTATTCTGCTAGATTTATTTCTGTCTGGCAGCTCAGAGGGTGTGTTCTTTCTCAGGGGACATGTCCTTTCTCCTACAGCTATCTCCCTATCACAGCTTGGGGCATGTCCTGTCTGCTGTAGCTCCTTCCTTGCAACTGCCACAGCTTCCAACAGAAAATATGTCTGGTGACAGTTGAAGATTTATACTGAATGCGTGCAGCCACCTCAGTGATGTGGACAGAGAAACAAGGAAAAGAGGAAACAGCAGGTGGCGCTATACGGATTTTTTTTTCTATAAAATACCTCAGTTACTTTGCAAAATTTTTAATTACATGCACAATACCTTTAACATGTCTATTGATCCTGTCATTTCCATGGGTTCATGACTTTTCCTTCTTGGTGTTGCAATTTCAGTGTTGAGGAGTGTATTCAAGGAATGTATATCTGATTTAGCAAGGGTTCACATATTAATGTAGTATTTTCAGTAATGCATATTCATGACAGGTGAATATAAAAATATCAATTTCCAGTGTATAATATGGTGACATGTCCTTTTTTCTAATATTTTAGTATGTTTTATGGAACAAAGAAAATATATCAAACTGCAGTTCATCTTCTTCCGGTTATTTTTCCTGTTAGAAGATCATATGCCAGTGCCTGAAATAGGGTCATCAATATTTATATCAAAACTCCATGAGAGGTATGACAGGCAAAACTGTCTATATAAAACCCATTAATAAACCAACAGTGATATAATCTAGAATATAGACATTCCTCAAGAGGATTTTCTAAACATCTGACAAATTTTTTAAACATCCAGCCACAAACACAGACTCTCACTTATTTGCTAAAGTGTACCTATCGCAATCAATTGAGTAAAAAAATGCAGTAAATAATCAGCCTTTTTTTTTTATATCAAAGTATACCTGAGTTTTCAAAAAAGTTTGCATAATGGCTGTGCTTCATTGTAGAATCATAGCTGTAAAGGATCAGGTCTTTTCTGGGCTCCCCTAATGTTATCCTCAGCCTTATTATTTCCTATTTCATGTGCACAGATAGATGCATTTCTCTCACAAGCAGGAGGCATCTCCCTTCTCTGGAATCTGGTAGTACTGTATGCAGTGACCTCACTTCCCACTATGTTTCTTTTCTTCTATGGAGCTCAGAAAGCTGATAAGGAAGGAGGGATCACACTTATAGAAAAAGAAGCTTCTCTGCTCTTCAGAAGCACTATAGAAGCAGTTTTTTGATCAGGCTCAGGAGCTTGGCCAGCTCTGACACGCCTTCACACTCTTTTGTGTCTCTGTTACTAGGGATGGATCTTGCCTGACAACAGACAGTGGACTGCAAGTTAGTTGGAAGTGAGACCCCTAGTGGCTGTGACTTTACAGACAGATTTTGTTTTGTTAAATGAAGTGATTTCAAAATTTGCTAATTACACAAATACACTGTGTGAAAGTACAATGACTCTTTAAGCTATTGTGTATTTGCTATTTCAAGGAACACTCCAGGCAAAACTGATTCATGGCATTACACCTTGTGCAGTGCCTGAGGGGACGAGGCAGGGTTTAATGAGCATCAAACAGAGAATCCCTGTGTTGTGCTCCACCCCTTGGGACCTATACTGCACATACCACATTGTATCTGATCTGCCTACAGTGTTCCTTTATATGTATAGTTATACATTGTTGTTTTCAGTATAAACAATACCCAATCTATAGCACATTTGAAGCACTGTTATATTGATTGGTGTCTCTTTCTTTGCAGATTTGTTATGCACCTGATAAACGTTCCCCCGTTCACCCTCCGCCCTCTTCTGGCTGTTATATTAGACCAGATGTTAGATAATCAAAGCTAATTATGCTTACATCTGGTTTTCGTGAAGATTGATTTGCTAGCATTTCCACCTCAACCAATTTTCTTTGCTCCTTCTGAGCTATTTCTATTTTCTTTCCTTATATCCTGTTCATGTTTTGAACATCCCATGTGAGAATTTTAAATAATCCTATAAAAATAAGCTAAGGATTGAATAGAGGGGATAAAGAGGGGGGAAATCGCACTTACAAACAAAAAGGAGGCTCCTATAACCTTCCGAAGCAGTGTAGAAGCAGTTTTTTTTTTGGACTTGGGATCCCCCATTGCCTGTGAACCCTTTTCTGTGTCTCTGTTACTAAGGAAAGATCTTGCCTGACAACAGCAGTGGACTGCAAATTAGGCGGAAGTGAGACCCCTAGTGGTTGTGAATTTATAGCTTTTTCTCAGGTGGATGCAGGCAGATTTTATAAATGAAATGATTTAGAAATTTGCTAATTTACACCATTCTCTATTAAATTAAATTAAATTACAGTGAATCTTTAAAGCCACTACTATTTTTAACAGCTAAAAGAGCGTGAGTAATCACAGTACTGTGTCTAACCATCACATATAAACCTTTTGATAGGATTGTTGGATGATATTGTGGTTATGATTAGGTCCGAATTATCAGTATTTATTATGGATATAATTTTATTTGGAAGTTACTAGTTTGCATGCATGGCTTGGAAATCTATTTGTGTAAGGATTGTGGAGTGACAATATGGATAGTGGATGGATTCTGTCATTAGCATTGGATTGATATTGGCCCATCTGTCATCTGTATGTGCGGATTGTGAACAGCTTTATAAAGTGGAACTAATACTAAATGAACTGCAATTGTTAATGTGTGAGGTGTTATTACACAGTGAGAGAAAAAACAAAGTGCGATCTACTATTCAATATTGGATGAAATATTCATTGCATTGGATACTTTTTACTATGTCAGTTATCCGTTAGACAAAGTCCTGCTTTTAATTTATCTTACCAGTATATCAGCAGCCATAGCGTGCATGCGCCCCACACTGGCAGCTGATTGGGTCGGAATCACTTTCCTATTAGGTTTTACTTTGTTGTATTATAGTTTTATGATTTTATTGTGATATATTGATATACATATTATTTGTGATATATTAAACAATACTCGAGGATATATTAGATACCTTCTTAATTATATAAAAAAAAAAATCAGGTATTGCTACTTGTAGAGCTAGTCATTTTAAATATATATATATTTTTGTAATATACTTTATTAGGGAAAGGTGTTTCTTTTTACTAGTAAGGGCATGTTCACACTTCAGTTATTTGATCAGTTATTTCCATCAGTTAGGGTCCATTTACACGTCCGTAGAATAGGCCCGCATCCGTTCCGCAACGTTGCAGAACAAATCCGGACCCATTCATTCTCTATGGGGCTGGAAGATATGTGGACAGCACACAGTGTGCTGTCCACATCCGCATTTCCGGAGCGCAACCCCGATCTTCTGGTCCGCGGCTCCCGAAAAAAATAGAACATGTTCTATTCTTGTCTGCAATTGTGGACAAGAATAGGCAGTTCTATGGGGGTGCCGGCTTTATTGCTGTTCCGCAATCTGCGGATCCGCAATGCACTACAGACGTGTGAATGGACCCTTATTGTGAGCCAAAACTAGATCTGGGTCAAAAACACGTAACAGGTGCAGATCTTTCCACTATACCTTATCTCTGAGTAGGCTTCACTACTGGTTTGGTTTTATCTCACAAAAACTGATGGAAGTAACTGACCAAATAACTGAAGTGTGAACTCACCCAAAACAGGGTATAAAGAGTCTTCTTAGTAACATAGTAACATAGTATATAAGGTCGAAAAAAGACATCTGTCCATCCAGTTCAGCCTGTTATCCTGCAAGTTGATCCAGAGAAAGGCAAAAAAAAAAAAAAAACTGAGGTAGAAGCCAATTTTCCCCACTTAAGGTGGAAAAAAAGCCTTCCCGACTCCAATCAGACAATCAGAATAAGTCCCTGGATCAACGACCCCTCTCTAGTAGCTATAGCCTGTAATATTATTACACTCCAGAAATACATCCAGGCCCCTCTTGAATTCCTTTATTGTACTCACCATCACCACCTCCTCAGGCAGAGAGCTCCATAGTCTCACTGCTCTTACCGTAAAGAATCCTCTCCTATGTTTGTGTACAAACCTTCTTTCCTCCAGACGCAGAGGATGTCCCCTCGCCACAGTCTTAGGGATAAATAGATGATGGGATAGATCTCTGTACTGACCCCTGATATATTTATACATAGTAATTAGATCTCCCCTCAGTCGTCTTTTTTCTAAAGTGAATAACCCTAATTTTTATAATCTTTCAAGGTACTGTAGTTGCCCCATTCCAGTTATTACTTTAATTGCCCTCCTCTGAACCCTCTTCAGCTCTGCTATGTCTGCCTTGTTCACAGGAGCCCAGAACTGTACACAGTACTCCATGTGTGGTCTGACTAGTGATTTGTAAAGTGGTAGGACTATGTTCTCATCACGGGCATCTATGCCCCTTTTGATGCAACCCATTATCTTATTGGCCTTGGCAGCAGCTGCCTGACACTGGTTTTTACAGCTTAGTTTACTGTTTATTAAAATTCCTAGGTCCTTTTCCATGTCAGTGTTACCCAGTGTTTTACCATTTAGTATGTACGGGTGACTTGCATTATTTCTTCCCATGTGCATAACCTTACATTTGTCAGTGTTAAACCTCATCTCTCACTTCTCTGCCCAAGCCTCCAATCTATCCAGATCCATGTGTAGCTGTATAGTGTCCTCTTCAGTGTTAATTACTTTACACAGTTTAGTGTCATCTGCAAAAAAAAATATTTTACTGTGCAAGCCTTCTACAAGATCATTAATAAATATATTAAAGAGAATAGGGCCCAATACTGACCCCTGAGGTACTCCGCTAATGACAGTGACCCAATCTGAGTGTGTACCATTAATAACCACCCTCTGTTTTCTATCACTGAGCCAGTTACTTACCCACATACAGACATTTTCTCCCAGTCCGAGCATTTTCATTTTATATACTAACCTTTTATGTGGTACAGTGTCAAATACTTTAGAGAAGTCCAGATATATGACATCCATTGATTCACCGCTGTCAAGTCTAGAACTTACCTCCTCATAGAAACTGATTATATTAGTTTGACATGACCGATCCCTCATGAAGCCATGCTGATATGGTGTTATTTGCTTATTTTCATTGAGATCCTCCAAGATAGCATCTCTTAGAAAACCTACAAACAGTTTACCCACAACAGATGTTAAACTTATCAGCCTATAGTTTCCAGGCTCTGTTTTTGCATCCTTTTTGAATATTGGCACCACATTTGCTATGCGCCAATCCTGTGGAACACTCCCTGTCAGTATAGAGTCTGTAAATGTCATAGCCAGACCCTTATTTCTGATATCACTTAATTCTCTTAGGATACGGGGGTGTATGCCATCTGGTCCTGGCGATTTGTCTATTTTAATCTTTTTAAGTCGCTGTTGTACTTCTTCCTCGGCCAGACAGGGCACTTTTATTGGGGTATTTACTTTTACATTTGCATTTCATCTGACAGTTTATTTTCCTAAGTGAATACAGTGGAGAAAAATATATTTAATAGCTTTGCTTTCTCCTCGTCACTCTCTGCAACTCTCCCCTCTGAGCATTACTAAGGAGAGTTCATCTTCAGCATTTACTGAGCGCTGAAGATGACTGTGTGGAACTAAGGCTACTTTCCCACTAGCGTTTTGGGCGGATCCGTCACGTTCTGAACGGATCCGTTTATATTATCTGTAACATAGCCAAGACGGATCAGTCATGAACTCCATTGAAAGTCAATGGGAGACGGATCCGTTTTTCTATTGTGCCAGATTGTATCAGAGAAAACGGATCCATCCCTATTGACTTACATTGTGTGCCAGGACGGATCAGTTTGGCTCAGTTTTGTCAAGCGTACAGCAAAACGCTGCAGGCAGCGTTTTGGTGTCCGCCTCCAGAGCGGAATGCAGACTAATCGGAGGCAAGCTGATGCATTCTGAGCTGATCCTTTTCTATTCAGAATGCATTAGGGCAAAACTGATCTGTTTTGGACCGCTTGTGAGAGCCCTGAACGGCTACTTTCACACTCACGTTTTGTGCGGATCCGTAATGGACGGATTCGTTCAGATAATGCAGCTGTCTGCATCCGTTCTGAACTGATCAGTTTGTATTATCTTTAACATAGCCAAATGGATCCGTCTTGAACACCATTGAAAGTCAATGGAGGACGGATCCGTTTTCTATTGTGCCAGATTGTGTCCGTTTGGCTCAGTCTTATCAGATGGACACCAAAACGCTGCAAGCAGCGTTTTGGTGTCCGTCTCCGAAGCGGAATGGAGACTGAACTGATGCATTCTGAGCAGATCCTTTTCCATTCAGAATGCATTAGAATGCAAACTGGTCCGTTTTGGACCGCATGTGAGAGCCCTGAACGGATTTCACAAATGGAAAGCCAAATCGCGAGTGTGAAAGTAGACATACAGAGGCATCTAGCCTGCCGCATAACTTACTATCCCTGCCTCTACCCTCCTTATATGTACCCTATCATTGCTGTTTCCCTGCCTATCTGACTTGATGTCAGCGTTAACTGCTGGCAGCTCTGTACACTTCTCTCTTCCCTTTGCCTCTAAGTTTTCTTGAGCATAAGGCCCCTTTCACACGGGCGAGTATTCCGCGTGGATGCGATGCGTGAGTTGAACGCATTGCACCCGCACTGAATACCGACCCATTTATTTCTATGGGGCTGTTCACATGAGCGGTGATTTTCACGCATCACTTGTGCGTTGCGTGAAAATCGCAGCATGCTCTATATTCTGCGTTTTTCAGGCAACGCAGGCCCCATAGAAGTGAATGGGGTTGCGTGAAAATCGCAAGCATCCGCAAGCAAGTGCGGATGCGGTGCGATTTTCACGCACGGTTGCTAGGAGACGATCGGGATGGAGACCCGATCATTATTATTTTCCCTTATAACATGGTTATAAGGGAGAATAATAGCATTCTGAATACAGAATGCATAGTAAAATAGCGCTGGAGGGGTTAAAAAAAAATAAAAAAATTAAACTCACCTTAATCCACTTGATCGCGCAGCCCGGCATCTCTTTCTGTCTTCATCTTAGCTGTGTGGAGCAACAGGACCTGTGGTGATGTCACTCCTGTCATCACATGGTCCATCACATGATCCATCACCATGGTAAAAGATCATGTGATGGATCATGTGATAACCGGAGTGACGTCACCACAGGTTCTGTTCCTCCACACAGCTAAGATGAAGACAGAAGGAGATGCCGGCTCCGCGATCAAGTGGATTAAAGTGAGTTAAATTTAAAAAAAAATTTTTTTAACCCCTCCAGCGCTATTTTACTATGCATTCTGTATTCAGAATGCTATTATTTTCCCTTATAACCATGTTATAAGGGAAAATAATACAATCTACAGAACACCGATCCCAAGCCCGAACTTCTGTGAAGAAGTTCGGGTTTGGGTACCAAACATGACGATTTTTCCCACGCGAGTGCAAAACGCACTACAATGTTTTGCACTTGAGCGGAAAAATCACGCGTGTTCCCGCAACGCACCCGCACATTTTCCCGCAACGCCCGTGTGAAAGAGGCCTAACATGTTATTTTACTATGCGACTATGTTTACCCAGTTTAAGACCAGGACATGTACCCTATCCTGAACAGGTGCAATTTTTTTTTGTACATGTGTCTTTGAAAGTCATACATTTTTTTTTATCAGTTATGCACCAAAAAATTTTGCATCATTTTTATTTTTATATTTTTTGTTTTATTTTTTAGACTTTTTTAAAAATATTTTTTCATTTTTGTTAACAGCGCAAAGTGCAACTAAAATACTTTTTAAAAGTATGTCCCTAAGCCATATCGATTGTTTTGATATAGGGGATGATATAAAGGATGTGTGGCAGTGGCATACATAGAGAAGTAAAGGCCCCATAGCAAAGATCAAACCAGCCCCCCCACACAGAAGGGTTTCTGCCTAAACCCCTTTCAATGACCCTTGGGCTATTTTTCCCTTGCCTCATTAGCTAAAAGTTGTTCCTTTAGAGGGTAGAGTCCTGACCAAGTTTTCACCTCCAGTGGAAGAGGAGATAATCCCAATGACGAATGTGCCCCCTCTTACCTTGTGCCCCATAGCATTCGCCTGGTCTGCTATGGTGGTTATGGCCCTGATGTGTGGTTGCTTTATACAAAAACTTTGTGGGACATTTACATTACTTTTTTTCTTGATAATTTCTGCTGTAACTGGCACTGAAAAACCCACCACAATTATAGGGAGAACAGAACCCCCAGACAGGTTGTACAGGGCTGTACAGCCTCATTGCAGAGCTGATCTAGGCAGCTCATACAGACAACCAGGCCCGGTGATCACATGACAAATGGGACCAGAGCAGGCAGGGCTGGCACTTTCATATAGGCAAGGGGGGCAATTGCCCCCGAGTCCTTAAGGGCCCCAAGCCCACCACCGGCCGGTCCTGAGCCTTTTTTTTTGAGGCCTCGCGCTGGTGGGGGCCTCACTCTGGTTCCGGGAAGGGGGCCCGAGGCGGTGGCGGCGGCAGGTCACAGGGAGATGAAGGCTTCCATTGTGGAAGCGTTTATCTCCATAGTCATCTGTATCGCCGTCCTCAGGACAGCGATACAGATGGCTATGCTGTGGGGCAGAGGAGGGAGAGGCATCTCCCTTCCCTGTTCATCTGATAGGCTGCGGGCATTGTGCCGGCAGCCTATCAGAGGCCGCTGCAGGCGGCGCGATGACGTCATTGCGCCGCCTGAGCAGTATAGCGTGGGACACAGGCCGTAAGTGGCCTGCATCGCATCGCATCACTGTGTGATGGAGGTAAGTATAAGTGTGTTTTTTTTTTTTTTCTTAATACCGGACTATCTGTTACTGCCACATGGGGGGAGCGGGAGGCACTTGATACTGGCACATGGGGTTGGAGGGGTTTGGAACTTGATACTGGCACATGGGGGGTTGGCACTTGATACTGGCACATGGGGGGGTGGCACTTGATACTGGCACATGGGGGGTTTGGCACTTGATACTGGCACATGGGGGGGAAGAGAGGCACTTGTAACTGGCACATGAGGGGTTTGGCACTTGTTACTGGCACATGAGGGTTTTGGGACTTGTTACTGGCACATGAGGGGCATGGAGAGGCACTTGTTACTGGCACATGGGGGGGCATGGAGAGGCACTTGTTACTGGCACATGGGGGGTGGAAGAGAGGCACTTGATACTGGCACATTATTATGGGGCACTATGGGGGCTTCTACTGAGGCCACAAAGAAGGGGTATTTTATATGGGGGGCTCTGTGTGGTACTAGTATTATCAGGGGTATTATCTGTTTCTGCAGTATAGTATTGGGGAGCACAGTGGCACAGTATTGGGGGTAGTAGGACGATTTGTCCAGAAGATGGGAGGATGATTGAAAAGTAGTAAACTAAGATTTTTTTTTTTGTCAAACTGCAGAGACGTAAAATGAGGACAAAATTGTGGTTTGGTCTGAAGGTCTGAAAGGAGAAGACAAGGAGAGAGAACATCTACATCTGTAGTGATGGGGAGGGGGGGCGTTAAAGTCAGCAAGTGTCATGTGGGGGGGGCTTATTGTTTTTCGCCCAAGGGCCCCATTTCACCTAGAACCGGCCCTAGGAGCAGGAAGCGGCCTTGTGACTTCTTGATATGTATACATGGCATACTTACTCATTGAGTTCTGTGTATACAGTGGTGGGGAAGGCAAGAATAAAAAACAGTCCCTTCTTTCTCTATGGGGAGCCCTGTTGTCACAAAGCTACAAAGTCCTTGCAAAAATAAGTGCTGACTGCCAGGACGTGTGTAATCAGTGGGCAGTTGACAAGTGGTTATCATATATAAATATATATATATATACAGTACAGACCAAAAGTTTGGACACACCTTCTCATTCAAAGAGTTTTCTTTATTTTCATGACTATGAAGGCATCAAAACTATAAATTAACACATGTGGAATTATATACATAACAAACAAGTGAGAAACAACTGAAAATATGTCATATTCTAGGTTCTTCAAAGTAGCCACCTTTTGCTTTGATTACTACTTTGCACACTCTTGGCATTCTCTTGATGAGCTTCAAGAGGTATTCCCCTGAAATGGTCTTTTAACAGTCTTGAGTTCCCAGAGATGCTTAGCACTTGTTGGCCCTTTTGCCTTCACTCTGCGGTCCAGCTCACCCCAAACCATCTCGATTGGGTTCAGGTCCGGTGACTGTGGAGGCCAGGTCATCTGGCGCAGCAACCCATCACTCTCCTTCATGGTCAAATAGCCCTTACTTTCAAAGTTTTCCCAATTTTTCGGCTGACTGACTGACCTTCATTTCTTAAAGTAATGATGGCCACTCGTTTTTCTTTACTTAGCTGCTTTTTTCTTGCCATAATACAAATTCTAACAGTCTATTCAGTAGGACTATCAGCTGTGTATCCACCTGACTTCTCCTCAACGCCACTGATGGTCCCAACCCCATTTATAAGGCAAGAAATCCCACTTATTAAACCTGACAGGGCACACCTGTGAAGTGAAAACCATTTCAGGGGACTACCTCTTGAAGCTCATCAAGAGAATGCCAAGAGTGTGCAAAGCAGTAATCAAAGCAAAAGGTGGCTACTTTGAAGAACCTAGAATATGACATATTTTCAGTTGTTTCACACTTGTTTGTTATGTATATAATTCCACATGTGTTAATTCATAGTTTTGATGCCTTCAGTTTGAATCTACAATTTTCATAGTCATGAAAATAAAGAAAACTCTTTGAATGAGAAGGTGTGTCCAAACTTTTGGTCTGTACTGTATATACACATATATTTATTACTGTTGAGCGAATCGAAGCATTCAAAGTGGAGTTTGGTCCGAAGTTTAGGAAAACTAAAATTTCCTCACACTTAGTGAATCTTGTTTTCCTAAAATGGTGGCTGCACATATTACAAAGAGAAACTAAGTGTAGAGGAGACACGCCTGGGAACGCAAGATCACACATAATGTCGTGCAGCCAGCCAACCCACAGATAGCCATGCCAGTGATGTCACAGCACTATAAAACCCTCATCCTGCACAGTCTCCGCGATTGTCCTGTGAGCTGAGCATAGGGAGAGACGTGACAAGCGCTCATGTGCTAGGGACAGTGTTGCTGAAAATGATTAATAGAAGAATTCAATACCAATAAGATGGAAGCCTCTATTATTCCAGTCCCCAGCGTGTCAACCAATACCATCCAGTCTGCACCCCTTAGGGGGGCCCGGTCTTAATGATCCTCATATTTTGCTGGCTTTTCTTCTTCCAAATCATCCTTCAAAGTCTCCATGTCCTAAAAAATTCAGCAAGATGCAGAGCGAGGAGGAGCTGGATGTTCTTTATGACATATTCTTATCAATATTAGATGATGTGTAAAAAGAGGAAAAGCAGATGGCAGAAGAAGGGCTCCCACCTGTAGGGCACGAGAGCACTGAGGTTGGAGAAGTGGGTATGACAGCATATTGTGCCCCCACCAAACCAGCCAAACCCCTTATTAGCAACAGCCCCTGTTTAAAGGTGCATTAAATTCCATCCAGGCATTAACAATGACGACAGACTTCATTAATAAATGAAAGGCAATTGCGAGCTAATTGGCCCCCAATTCTTCACTACATCATGGCTGCAACTTGCCCGCAGCACGGCTGCTCCGTGTGGCCATACCCTAAGGCAGAGTTGCCTGAGTATACCTGATTTATAGCTCATCGCTCATCTCTAATATATATACAGTGGCGTACCGCCAATATAGGTAGACCACGCCGTTGCTATGGGGCCCGTGGCACTGGGAGGCCCGGAGTGCAGGAAAGGCCCCGCCCACTCCGTTTACTGTGAAAAAAAGTTTATATGTGGCGCAGCGGGGCACTTGTGTTCTTTCAGCATCCAGCGACTGTCTACCCCGCTCCCAGCCCAGTTTCTGTCTGTCCTGCGGATCCATCCAGTCAAGGGCTTGCTGCACGTAACACTGGGCAATCAGCGCAAGTCAGCAGAAAGAGGCAGCTGCTGATTGGCCAGTGTATTGCTGGCACAGGCATGCTGCACCCAGACTCCGACCCTGGAGAGTAACGTCGCCTCTCACCTCACATCACATCTGCGTGCCGCAGCCTAGTCAACAGCCGACAGGCACAGCACAGGCCAGTGGAGGACTGCTGCTGACGGGACAGACAGAGTGACACGGTCACCAAGGTCTATATTGCTGGTTGGTGTGGTTCAGTAGTTCATGTAGAACTTCGATTGAGCATGCAGCATCTCCCCCCCCCCCCCCGAGTCCTCTATGAGCCCCAACCCCTAATGCCCCCCAAAATGCCCAGGGGGAGGGAGTAGGAGGAAAGCACACTGGCCCCTATGAGACTCCCCCCCGATCCCTCCCCCCCAGGTCCACTATGAGCCTCCCCAACTGGGCCCAATGCCTGAGGGGGGTGGGGGAAGAGTAGTAGGAAAGCACACTGGTCTCTCTGAGCCTCCCCCCTGAGTCCTCTATGAGCCCCCACAACCCCTAATGCCCCCTAAAATGCCCAGTAGGGGGAGGAAAGCACACTGTCCTGAGAATTTTGGGGGCATTACGGGTTTGGGGGGCTCATAGAGGACTCGGGGGGAGGCTCATAGAGGACAGTGTGCTTTCCTCCTACACCTACTCCTTCCTTCCCCCTTCCCTGGGCATTTTGGGGGGCATTAGGGGTTGGATAACCCCTCTAACTCCTTGCTGCTGATGCTGAGTGTGCACATAGCTACCAATCATATTCCCCCAAACCAGTCACCTTTGGGGGGGGGGGAAGGATATGATTGGTGGCTATGTGCACACTCAGCATCAGCATCAAGGAGTTAAAGGGGTTTGGGCAGTGGCGTACTGCAACGGTTTGGGGTAAGAGACGTTATGACAAAATGGAGGTGTGGCATGGGAGGAGCCAGGACAGGAGGTGGGATGGGCCAGGAGTGGGTAGTGGGCAGAGTTAGGGGGCCCAATTCAGATTCTTGCTATGGGGCCTGGTGATTTCTATGTACGCCCCTGTATATATATATATATATATATATATATATACACACACATACAGTGGTGCTTCAAGGTTTATGAACCCTTCAGAATTCCTAAAAGTAGATAAAGGTAACCAAATCGTATTAATGAGTCAAAAATATTAGACCTGTCCATTTATTTATTGAGGAACATGCTCCAATATCGCATGTGTGTGAATGGCAAAAGTATGAGAAGTTGTGAACTTTACTTTCAGTATCTGGTTTGACCCCTTGTGCAGCAATAACTGCAGCTATAGGTGTCTGGTAATTGTCCATTAGTCCTGCACATCGGCTTGGAGGAATTTTGTCCTATTCTTCCGTACAAAACAGCTTCAACTTTGTCGTCTGGTGAGTTTTCTCCCATGAACTGCTCACTTCAGGTACTGTATGTGACACAGGCTTGGAATGGCCCATGGGGAAATAGCGTAGTCCCCACTTCCCTCTACAAGTGACACATGGCATAGTAGACTGCATGACATATAGATAGGAGTCTGGGTAAATTATTTAACAAACTACCCATTGTGTTATTTAAAGGGAACCTGTCATCAACTTTATGCTGACCGCACTGGGGGCAGCATACAACAGTAACAGAAATGCTGATCTCAGCGGTGTGTCACTCATGAGCTAAAAGTAAGTGGTTGCTGAGAACCAGCATCATAATCATTGCAGCCCAGGCCTGGAAAAGAGTCAAATCTACCTGAGAAGAGTCCTGGTTATTCCTAATCTCCTGCTCACCCATCTGCTGATGATTGGCAGTTCTCTCCTAGAGGGAAAGGGAGAAAACTAGGTAGAAGACTGTCAGTCATCAGCAGGTGGGCAGGAGAGCAGGAATTCATGAATAACCAGGACTCTTCTCAGGTGGCCGTGACTCTTTTCCAGGCCCAGTCTGCAATGACTGTGATGTTGGTTCTCAGCAACCACTTACTTTTAACTTTTAAATGACCGACCGCTGAAATCAACTCCCCTGTCTCTACTTTATGCTGCCGTTAGTATGGGCAGCATAAAGTTGATGACAGGTTCCCTTTAAGATGCATCGGGTGGCTGAGATGACTTGTAGGTACAGTCAGACAGGCCAGCCAGTATCATCTTTCATCAAGGATCTGCATTCTCAAAGTCACAGCAGGGGCCCCCATAAGCAATTGGGTAGTGTCTTGTGGCCTGCCACTGTGTGAGCAGACAATATTTGGATGTGGCTGCACAGTGGGCCCTAAGAATTAATTTTAGGAGACGATCGGGATCGGGACCCGATCATTATTATTTTCCCTTTTAACATGGTTATAAGGGAAAATAATAGCATTCTGAATACAGAATGCTTAGTACAATAGGACTGGAGGGGGGGGGGGGGGGTTAAAAAAAATGAACGCAGTGACGTCATCAAAGGTCCTATTCCTCACAGATGAAGGCAGAAGAGAAGCCGGCTGCGCGAACAAGTGGATTAAGGTGAGTTAAATTATATATTATTTTTTTTTAACCCCTCCAGCCCTATTGTTATAACCATGTTATAAGGGGAAATAATACAATCTACACAACCTTGAACCCAAACCTGAACTTCTGTGAAGAAGTTCGGGTCTGGGTACCACATTCAGTTTTTTATCACGCACGTGCAAAACGTATTGCACCCACGCGATAAAAACTGAACAACGGAACGCAATCGCAGTCAAAACTGACTGCAATTGCTTACCTACTCGCGCGTGTGAAAGAGGCCTTACTGGTACTGCTAACTTGTCAGTTCATGAAAGTGCTGTGGTTAACCTATTTAGCCACAGCAAAAGATGAAAGCCATTGTAAACCCACCCAGGACATGTTTGGAGCCAGAAAGATATTGACCTTATAGCAGATTGTAACATAAATCACGTTGCTTTGTGCTGTGCAAACACCTCTTACCGTCTTCTCTGTGATATTAGAATGTAATTCACTAAACATGTTTCCTCTAAATGAAAGATATTCTGCAAAATCACAGCCGACAGCAAATAATGACTATAATGCTTCACCAATTGAATGATTACAATACTGAGAAATACAAAGTGAATGGCAAAAAATAAATAAGTGTTAACCCCAAATAAATCTATCCTAAGCTGCAGTGGAAATAAAAAAGAAAAATAGCTTAAGGATCAAGCTGCTATTATAATGGGTACTATTCATGACCATAGAAACTGATTGTGAAAACTTTTCAGCAGATAAACATTAGTTTTTTGTTTGTTTTTTTATTAAGTAATTTAACCCCTTAATGGCATAACATGTGCATCATCTTCAAGGGCCAATTAGTGCAGGATGCCTAAAGTTACGACCACATGGTCAGGTTTCAGCATGCAGTTTTGTAAGCGAAAACCAGAGTGAATTAAAAAAAAGAGGAGAAGTTGTATCTTTCCTTTATCCTTTCTCTCCTTTTATCATTCACTCTTGATTTTGACTTCCAAAACTACATGCAGAAACCGGACCAAGTGGTTATACCATTATATTTATGTTTTTCTGATTTTGATGGCACAGGAGATGTCACTGACACATGAGATGCTGCTGTAATGGCCACAGGCAAAGATAACTCCAATTTCAGCAATTTAAGCCCTTAGATTCCACAGTCAATAGTAACCATGGCATCTAAGTGTTTAGACAGAGGTACTGTGCTCTGTCGCTCCACTGGCCCTTCGTGGTGCAAGTGCATGTTGCTAATGGGTTGTTATAGAAGCCGGGGGCTCACAATGGCCCTGAGGTCTGCTATCTTTGCGCATCTGTTACATCTTGTCTGAGGAAAGGGCTAATAGGGTGCGTGTCAGTGGTATGCTGACAGAAATAAAACACTGCAATACAGAAGTAATCAAGAGTTTACCTGTTGAGGTACACTAATGAGTCTAAAAATGTTTAAAGAGAGAAAAAAAGTCCTAAAATTGCTCTGTCAAAAAAAAGAAAAGAGAAAAAGTACACATAATTGTATTGGCGAATCCATAACAACCAGAACAGTTAAATTATCAAATTTTTGGCATGATAAACGGGGGGAAAATATATATATATATATATATATATATATTGCCAGAATTACTGTTCTTGTTTATAACTCCTTCTAAAAAAAAAGAGAATAAAAAAACGATCAAAAATGAAAAGGTAAAAATCATGCAAAAATCTGCGGAAAAATGTAAAAAAAAGTTATGGTTCTCATTCTCCCAGACTGACAAAAAAAAAAACCCACAAAAACTCACCAAAACGCACAAAAAAAATGCAACTACATTTTGAACACTGACAAAAAAATTGCTAGTGATGTAAAGTAATTAGAGATGAGCGAAGTTTTGAAAAATTAGATTCGGACGATTCGCCGAAGTTCTTCAAGAAATTCAATTAGTTCTGAATTAATTTGTCATGAATCGTGATAAATCTGGTATACACAGGTCACTCTGCTCAATCATATGCATCCCACTTGGTGGCCAAATCTCAGTGTGAAGGCTTGGAACTAAAACTGCAGGGACAGTTGCAGTGACCCGACTGCAGGGGCAATATGTGAGTTCGGTGGGCCGATGGGTGTAGTAGTAGTTTACTCACATTTCTGTAGAGATCCCTGGGTCAGCGTGCAGTAAATGGACGGACAGCACCAGTTCCTTCGGGGCACATTCTGTTGTCCAGGGACTCCCGCCAGATGGTGGTTGAGGTGCACTTGGTGGAATGGGTTTTTAAGGTGACGTGGAATTCGTGACGCCAGCACCATAAGGTGCAATAGAGGATAATGAAGAACAAGCAGAGTCAAAGGCTGATGAACAAACTGAAACTTTAGGTAACCAATTGCCTTGAGGTAGTTGTAGTTCCAAGAAAAATGCCTTGGTTCACAGGGCAAGCAGCGTTTTTCTGTCTATGGTTTGATGCGGAGCAAGATGGATCCGTCCTGACATACAATGTAAGTCAATGGGGACAGATCCGTTTTATCTGACATAATAGAAAACAGATCCGTCCCCCATTAACTTTCAATGGTGTTCATGATGGATCTGTCATTGCTATGTTAAAGATAATACAACCGGATCCGTTCATAACGGATACAGACGGTTGTGTTATCAGAACATAAGCATTTTTGCTGATCCATGATGGATCCAACAAAAACGCTGGTGTGAAAGTAGCCTTAGCTGTGCTTTTCCTCTCAATTAAATTAGACTTCAGGTACTTGGATCTTTATCAGTATTCACACTTAGCTTCTGCAACCTACAGGGCGGTCTCCCTAGCAGCAGGAATCAATCTTCTGATCCATTATTTATAAAGGTTGCCTTCACACACAAAAGTTGACTATGTCCCTTGCTGGACTGTGGTACTGCAAAATGATCCTGTACTCTGGGTCTTGGTTTGGTTGTTAGGTTCTCCAGGCTGGCAAGTGCCAAGGGGACACACATCAGCTACTACATGGTATTTATTTCACTCTTCTCCTCACTCCTCAACTAACCTCAACCTAACTTCCTGTGAAAGGCCCGTTACTAGAGTTGAGCGGACGCCTGGATGTTCGGGTTCGACGGGTTCAGCCGAACTTCGGAAAAAAGTTCGAGTTCGGGACCCGAACTTGACCCGAACTTGACCCCGAACCCAATTGAAGTCAATGCGGACCCGAACTTTTGAGCACTGAAATGGCTGTAAAAATGTCTTGGAAAGGGCTAGAGCGCTGCAAATGTCGTCAAAATCTGGTTAAGAGCATGGCAAGTGCTCTGCAAACAAATGTGGATTGGGAAATTACTTAAAATAACATAAAATACATAAAAATAAAAAATAATAATCTTGATCTACGAGGACCAGGTCCATATGGAGTAGGAGGTTGAGGAGGCAGTGGATGTGGCGGTGTAGGTGGAAGTGTCGGTGGAGGAGGAGGAGGTAACCTACACTGCTTTTTGGTTTAAAATTTATTTTTATTTTTTTAAATTAGGGTACACCCCAAAACATTGGGAAATATAACCCTCCAGTCGTGCTAAACACACGTTCAGACAATACACTGGCTGCAGGGCAGGCCAGCACCTCCAAAGCGTAAAGGGCAAGCTCAGGCCATGTGCCCAATTTGGAGACCCAGAAGTTGAAGGGGGCAGACCCGTCATTCAGTACGTGTAGACGTGTGCACACATACTGCTCCACCATGTTGGTGAAATGCTGCCTCCTGCTAAGACGTTCCATATCAGCTGGTGGTCCTGGTTGTTGTGGCGTGGTGACAAAGCTTTTCCACATTTCGGCCAAGCTAACCCTGCCTTCTGAGGTGCTGGCAGTGCCCCAGCTGCGTTGGCGACCTCGTCCTCTGCCTTTGCCTTGTGCTTCCACTGTGCGCCCGCTGTCAGGTGGGAATGCCACCAGCAGCGCGTCTACCAGCGTGCGCTTGTACTCGCGCATCTTACGATCACACTCCAGTGACAAAATTAAGGACGGTACGTTGTCCTTATAATGGGGATCCAGCAGGGTGGCCACCCAGTAATCAGCACAAGTTAGAATGTGAGCAACTTGGCGGTCGTTGCGGAGACACTGCAGCATGTAATCGCTCATGTGTGCCAGGCTGCCCAGAAGCAACGAAAAGCTGTCCTCTGTGGGAGGTGTATCTTTTGTCTCCTCTGTATCCCCCCATCCGTGCACCAGTAATGGCCATGAGCTGGTCTGGGTGCCACCCTGCTCTGAACATGGTTCCTCCTCCTCATCCTCTACCTCGTCATCCTCCAGAACTGTGGCATGGCTGGACAATTGTGTACCTTGGGTTTGTGGGTGCAGGAACCCACCCTCGGAGCCACTTGGGAATGACTGGCCGGAAACCCTACTAAATGATCCCTCTTCCTCCTCCTCCTCCTGTGCCACATCCTCTTCCATCATCGCCAGAAGCGTTTTTTCAAGGAGGCATAGAAGTGGGATAGTAACGCTGAGAACAGCGTTATCGGCACTGGCCATGTTGGTGGAGTACATCGAAACAGCGCAACAAGGAACACAGGTCTCGCATGGAGGCCCAGTTATTGGTGGTTAAGTGGTGCTGTACCGCCGAGCGACTCACCCGTGCGTGCTGCAGCTGAAACTCCACTATCGCCGGCTGCTGCTCGCACAGTCTGGCCAGCATGTGCAAGGTGGAGTTCCACCTTGTGGGCACGTCGCATATGAGGCGGTGAGTGGAAAGGCTGAAGTTACGCTGCAGCGCTGACAGGCGAGCAGCAGCAGGGTGAGAACGCCGAAAGCGCGCACAGACGGCCCGCACTTTATGCAGCAGCTCTGACATGTCGGGTAATTTTTAAGAATTCTCTGCACCACCAAATTTAGCACATGCGGCAGGCAAGGGATGTGCGTCAAACCGGCTAGTCCCAGAGCTGCTACGAGATTTCGCCCATTATCGCGCATCACCAGGCCGGGCTTGAGGCTGACTGGCACAAACCACTCATCGGTCTGTTGTTCAAGGCCCGTCCACAGCTCCTGCGCGGTGTGGGGTTTGTCCCCCAAACAGATAAGTTTTAAAACTGCCTGCTGTCGTTTACCCCTGGCTGTGCTGAAGTTGGTGGTGAAGGTGTTACGCTGACCGGATATGAGGAGCTGGTAGAGGATGAGGAAGCAGAGTAGGAGGAGGAAGCAACAGGAGGCAAACTGAAG
Organism: Bufo bufo; assembly: GCF_905171765.1. NCBI lineage: Eukaryota > Metazoa > Chordata > Amphibia > Anura > Bufonidae > Bufo > Bufo bufo. The sequence continues at coordinate 157,695,294 of NC_053395.1, forward strand.
CGCCCTGCAATCCCCGGTGGTGGAAGGACATGCGCCAAACTGCTATCCACCTCAGGCCCAGCCACCACCGCATTTACCCAGTGTGCTGTTATGGAGATCTAACGGCCCTGACCGTGCTTACTGGTCCACGTATCCGTAGTCAGGTGCACCTTGCCACAGATGGCGTTGCGCAGTGCACACCTGATTTTGTCCCCTACTTGGTTGTGCAGGGAAGGGATGGCTCGCCTTGAAAAGTAGTGGGGGCTGGGCACGACATACTGTGGGACAGCCACCGACATAAGGCCTTTAAAACTATCGGTCTCCACCAGACGGAATGACTGCATTCAGGGGTAGGGATCGCGGGTGGGTAGGGGGGTACTTCCTCTTCCTCTTCAGCATTTGGGAGATGGAGAGCTGAACGCTTCCGTGGGACATTGTGGAGATGCTTGGTGACCCAGGTGTTGGTGTTGCTGGCAGATCCTCTGTTTGCGGGGTGGCAGGTGGCACTGTCACTCCAGAGGTGGATGAAGAGGCCGCGACTGCAGCAGAAGAGGAAGCAGAAGGAGCCAGAGACCTTTCTTGGTTTTTGAGGTGTCTACTCCACTGCAGCTCGTGCTTTGCACTTAAATGCCTGGTCATGCAGGTTGTGCTCAGGTTGAGAACGTTTATGCCTCGCTTCAGGCTCTGATTGCACAGCGTGCAAACCACTCGTGTCTTGTCGTCAGCACATTGTCTGAAGAACTGCCACGCCAGGGAACTCCTTGGAGCTGGCTTTGGTGTGCTCGGTCCCTTGCTGCAGTGGGCAGTAGGAGGCGTACTGTCTAGAGGACGGCCGCTCCACTTTTGCACCCTGCTCCCTCTTCTGCTGTGCTGGTGGCTCTGTGCGACCACTGCCTCTTCCTCCGAACTACATAGGTCACTCGCATGACCTTGATTCCATGTGGGGTCGAGGACCTTATCGTCCTCCACATCATCTTCCACCCAGTGTTCCCCCCTGCCTTCCTTGTCGGTCTGCACACTTTCGAAAGCCCCAGCAGTTGGCACCTGTGTTTCGTCATCATCCGAGACATGCTGCGATGGTCCTCCCATGTACTCATCTTGAAAGATAAGTGGTTGGGAATCGGTGCACTCAATCTCTTCCACTTCTGGGGCAGGGCTAGGTGGATGGCCCTGGGAAACCCTGCTAACAGAGTCATCAAAAAGCAGAAGAGACTGCTGCATGACTTGGGGCTCAGACTGCTTGGCTGATTTGCAAGGGGGTGAGGTGAAAGACTGATGGACATCGGCTGCAGGTGCCAACTGTGGTCTTTCAGCAGGAGACTGGGTGGGAGACAATGTGAAGGAACTGGATCCACTGTCAGCAACCCAATCTACTATCGCCTGTACTTGTTCAGGCCTCACCATTCGTAGAGCAGCATTAGGCCCGACTAAATACCGCTAAAGGTTTTGTCGCCTACTCGCACCTGAGGAAGGGGTTTCACTTGTGCGTGTAGCTGGCACAGATCGACCACGTCCTCTCCCTGCAACAGGAGCTCCACCAGCAGTACCACGACCTGGGCCACGTCCCTTATTTAATGCTGTCCTCATATTTTTCAAATTTAGGATCTTGCCCTAAATGGGTGTTTAATAGTAGAATAGAACGACAGTATGTAAAGGGTGTATCTCACACGGCCTGAACCAGACTAGGCCTCAATTAAAGATTTTTTTTGCCCAAAATCGCTGTATTTCAAATGCCTGAATCAAACCCCTGTATGTAAAGGGTGTATCTCACACGGCCTGAACAAGTGTAGGCCTGAATTAAATATTTCTTTCCCCAAAATGGCTGAATTTCAAATGGCTGTTTTTCAAATGGCTGTATTTCAAATGCCTGAATCAAACCCCTGTATGTAGAGGGTGTATCTCACAGGGCCTGAACCAGTGTAGGCCTGAATTCAATATTGGTGCACAAAATGGCAGTATTTCAAATGCCTGAATCAAACCCCTGTATGTAGAGGGGGTATCTCACAGGGCCTGAACCAGTGTAGGCCTGAATTCAATATTGGTGCACCAAATGGCGGTATTTCAAATGCCAGAATCAAACCCCTGTATGTAGAGGGTGTATCTCACACGGTCTGAACCAGTGTAGGCCTGAATGAAATATTTCTTTGCACAAAATGGCTGTATTTCAAATGGCTGTATTTCAAATGCCTGAATCAAACCCCTGTATGTAGAGGGAGCAGGGGCGGACACAGACAGCAGAGGGCCCCTGTGCAAAGAATGTGCCTGGGCCCCCCCATCTTAAGCCAAATTCTCAACATAACCTGTCCTAACATTACTTATAGCAATACAAAACATACAGGTTAAGGCTACTTTCACACCTGCGGCTCTACACTCCGGCCACCTGATCCGGCAGAGAATGCATGGAATTGGCCGGACACAAACTCAGGCATGTAGCGGTTTGTCCCGCAGATTCTCTGCATTTTTGCCAGATTGTGGCCGATCTCTGCCAGACCCCATTATAGTTAATGTGGCCGGCGGACATTCTGTCTGCATCCAGCAGTGCTGGAGCATTCCGGCAGGCTGTTCTCTGCTAGAAGAGCCTGCCAGAATCACTAACTCAGATGTGAAGGTAGCCTAATACAGGTCCACATACCTCTTACATCCAGGGACGTCTTCGTTGATGTAGATGTTCTCTGTCCTCATCTTCTCGTTTCAGACCACATCGCCATGATGATTTCTTTCTTTCATCTCTTCTTTCTGCAGAGTTTGACAGACAGACATCTTAGTTTCCTAGTTTTCCATCATCCTTCCACCTAATCAACCCCTCTAATACTGTGCCCGCTGTGCTCCCCATACAAGTTACACACAGATAGTTCCCCTTAAATAATTACTGGCACACAGTGTCCTAAAGAATAACTGCGCCCAGGAAACAGTGTCCCTGACACTAATAGTGTAAACATAATGTTCCCCAAAAATAAGTCTGCCTTGCTGATACCGTGCCAGGGTGCACCCCATAGTAACAGTGCTCCCCAAAGTCCCACCAATAGAAATAATTATCTACCAGACAACACGTAGTAGTAATAGTGCCCCTACAGTAATAATGACCCCACTGTGTCCCAGAAGTAATAATGCTCCCATAGTGCTCACACTAGTATTCAAGTTCCTCATAGTCCCTCAACTGCAATAAAGCCCAGCATAATGCCCCCAGTAGTAATAATTCTCTTTATAATGTGTAACAGTAGAAAAATGCCCCCTTATGATGTGCGCCAGTACATAAGTGCCCTGTTGTGTGGCAGTATAAAAAATACCTCCTCTTAGTGCCCCCTGTAGAGTCAATGTCCCCATAGTACCCTCATAATGCGTGCCAATGCCCCCTACTGTTTGCCCAAAAAACCCTCTTAGTGCCCCCAGTTGAGCCAAGGTCCCCATAGTGCCCTATAATTTGTGCCAGTATAAAATACTCCTATATCGTGCGCCTCCCCTTGTCCCCATGGTGCCTGACAATGTGCCAGTATAAAATGCCCCCATAATGTGTGCCAGTATAAAAGATAGGGTCACCACTAGATGCCCCCATAGTGCTCCCCCCTTCTCCATAGTGCCCATGTGTGCTAGCATATAAGATAGGGCCCCCATAGGGCTACTCCCCTCCATAATGCCCCCCATGTCTGCCAATATATGATAGGGCCCCAGAAGATGCCCCCATAGTGCTCCTCTCCCCCTTCTCCATAGTGCCACCATGTGTGCCAGTATATAACATAAGGTCCCCATAGTGCTCCTCCCTCTTCATAGTACCCTCTATGTGTGCCAGTAACTAAGATAGGGCCCCCCATATGTGCCAGTATATAAAATAGGGCCCCAATAGTACTCCCCCCTCCATAGTGCCCCCAATGTGTGTCAGTATTTAAAATAGGGCCCCCCATAGTGCTCCTCCACCTCCATAGTGCCCCCCATGTGTGCCAGTATATAAAATAGGGCCCCAATAGTACTCCCCCCTCCATAGTGCCCCCATGTGTGTCAGTATTTAAAATAGGGCCCCTCATAGTTCTCCTCCCCTCCATAGTGCCCCCCATGTGTGCCAGTATATAAAATAGGGCCCCAATAGTACTCCCCCTCCATAGTGCCCCCATGTGTGTCAGTATTTAAAATAGGGCCCCTCATAGTTCTCCTCCCCCTCCATAGTGCCCCCCATGTGTGCCAGTATATAAAATAGGGCCCCAATAGTACTCCCCCCTCCATAGTGCCCCCATGAGTGTCAGTATTTAAAATAGGGCCCCCATAATGCTCCTCCTTCTCCATAGTGCCCCCCATGTGTGCCAGTACATAAGGTAGGGCCCCCAGTTACCAGTAGATGCCCCCACGAGTGCCAGATAGGGCCCCTAGTAAAGTGTAAATAAAAAAATTAAATGAACTCACATACTTACATCCTTGTCGCTTTCAGCGATGCAGGCCTCTTCCAGCCTGTGTCCCGCGCTGCATGGCTCAGGCGGCGTGATGACGTTATCGCGCCGCCCTCTGATAGGTTGCAGGCCTAGTGCCTGTAGCCTATGAGAGGACTGAGGAAGGGAGACACCTCTCCCCTGCCCCGTCGCAGCATCCATCCGTATAGCTGTCCTAAGGACAGCGATACGGATGAATAGAGATGAGCGCTTCCACAATGGAAGCGCTCATCTCCCCCTGCTGCCAGTAAGAAGGGGCCCCCTCCTGCTCTGGGCCCCTGTGCAGCCGCACCAGCTGCACATGCGGTATGTCCGCCCCTGAGAGGGAGTATCTCACAGGGCATGAACCAGTGTAGGCCTAAATTAAATATTTCTTTGCACAAAATGGCTGTATTTCAAATGGCTATATTTCAAATGCCTGAATCAAACCCCTGTATGTAGAGGGAGTATCTCACAGGGCATGAACCAGTGTAGGCCTAAATTAAATATTTCTTTGCACAAAATGGCTGTATTTCAAATGCCTGAATCAAACCCCTGTATGTAGAGGGAGTATCTCACAGGGCATGAACCAGTGTGGGCCTAAATTAAATATTTCTTTGCACAAAATGGATGTATTTCAAATTGCTGTATTTCAAATGCCTGAATCAAACCCCTGTATGTAGAGGGAGTATCTCACAGGGCATGCACCAGTGTAGGCCTAAATTAAATATTTCTTTGCACAAAATATTTCAAATGTATGTATTTCAAATGCCTGAATCAAACCCCCGTATGTAAAGGGTGTATCTCACACAGCCTGAACCAGTGTCGGCCTGAATTAAAGATTCCTTTCCTCAAAATGGCTGTATTTTAAATGGCTGTATTTCAAATGGCTGTATTTCAAATGCCTGAATCAAACCCCTGTATGTAGAGGGAGTATCTCACAGGGCCTGAACCAGTGTAGGCCTAAATTAAATATTTCTTTGCACAAAATGGCTGTATTTCAAGTGGCTGTATTTCAAATGCCTGAATCAAACCCCTGTATATAGAGGGTGTATCTCACATGGCCTGAACCAGTGTTGGCCTGAATTCAATATTGGTGCACCAAATGGCGGTATTTCAAATGCCAGAATCAAACCCCTGTATGTAGAGGGTGTATCTCACACGGTCTGAACCAGTGTAGGCCTGAATGAAATATTTCTTTGCACAAAATGGCTGTATTTCAAATGGCTGTATTTCAATTGCCAGAATCAAACCCCTGTATGTAGAGGGAGTATCTCACAGGGCCTGAACCAGTGTAGGCCTAAATTAAATATTTCTTTGCACAAAATGGCTGTATTTCAAATGGCTGTATTTCAAATGCCTGAATCAAACCCCTGTATATAGAGGGTGTATCTCACATGGCCTGAACCAGTGTTGGCTTGAATTCAATATTGGTGCACCAAATGGCGGTATTTCAAATGCCAGAATCAAACCCCTGTATGTAGAGGGTGTATCTCACACGGTCTGAACCAGTGTAGGCCTGAATGAAATATTTCTTTGCACAAAATGGCTGTATTTCAAATGGCTGTATTTCAAATGCCTGAATCAAACCCCTGTATGTAGAGGGGGTATCTCACAGGGCATGAACCAGTGTAGGCCTAAATTAAATATTTATTTGCCAAAAATGGCGGTATTTCAAATAGCTGTATTTCAAATGCCTGAATCAAACCCCTGTATAAAGAGGGAGTATCTCACAGGGCCTGAACCAGTATAGGCCTAAATTAAATATTTCTTTGCCCTAAATGGCTGTATTTCAAATGGTTGTATTTCAAATGCCTGAATCAAACCCCTGTATATAGAGGCTGTATCTCACATGGCCTGAACCAGTGTTGGCTTGAATTCAATATTGGTGCACCAAATGGCGGTATTTCAAATGCCAGAATCAAACCCCTGTATGTAGAGGGTGTATCTCACACGGTCTGAACCAGTGTAGGCCTGAATGAAATATTTATTTGCACAAAATGGCTGTATTTCAAATGGCTGTATTTCAAATGCCTGAATCAAACCCCTGTATGTAGAGGGGGTATCTCACAGGGCCTGAACCAGTGTAGGCCTGAATTCAATATTGGTGCACCTAATGGCGGTATTTAAAATCTCTGAATGTAACCCAAATGTATTAAGGGTGTATCTCACAATGACATCTGCATCAAAGGCTGCCAACTAAAATTTTGTGCCTAAACGAGTGTTTGTTTAACAACTGAATTTGACAGCAGTATATAAGCCTGTAATTTCACACGTGCTGATGCTGCAAGGCCTGAAAATAGTTTTTTTTGTCAAAAAAGTGTTTTTCAAAGCCCAGAAAATGATGGGTCTATTTCTAGCTTAAATTGCACACTGACTAATCAAGATGTTGTAGATTGCCAAAAAAGTGTTTTTGGTAACAGAATATGAAAGCTGTATATATTAAACTTGAATTTAACACTTGCAGATCAGGAAAATACATTTTTTTTTTTACTAAAAAGTGTGTTTTTAACCACCTCAGCTCTCCTAGCTTAAACACCCTTAATGACCAGACCACTTTTTGCAATTCTGCACTACACTACTTTCACGGTTTATTGCTCGGTCATGCAACTTACCACCCAAATTAATTTTACCTCCTTTTCTTCTCACTAATAGTGCTTTCATTTGGTGGTATTTCATTGCTGCTGACTTTTTTATTTTTTTTGTTATTAATCGAAATTTTTGCAAGAAAATGAAATTTTTTCACTTTCAGTTGTAAAATTTTTCAAATAAAACTACATTTCTATATAAATTTTTCTCAAAATTTATTGTTCTACATGTCTTCGATGAAAGAAAAAAAAAAGTGTATATTTATTGGTTTGGGTAAAAGTTATAGCGTTTACAAACTATGGTACAAAAATGTGAATTTCCGCATTTTGAAGCAGCTCTGACTTTCTGAGCACCTGTCATGTTTCCTGAGGTTCTACAATGCCCAGACAGTAGAAACATCCCACAAATGACCCCATTTCGGAAAGTAGACACCCTAAGGTATTCGCTGATGGGCATAGTGAGTTCATAGAACTTTTTATTTTTTGTCACAAGTTAGCGGAAATTTATGATTTATATGTTTTTTTCTTTCCTTACAAAGTCTCATATTCCACTAACTTGTGACAAAAAATAAAAACTTCCATGAACTCACTATGCCCATCACGAAATACCTTGAGGTGTCTTCTTTCCAAAATGGGGTCACTTGTTGGGTAGTTATACTGCCCTGGCATTTTAGGGGCCCTAAAAAGTGAGAAGCTGTCTGGGATCCGAATGTCTAAAAATGCCCTCCTAAAAAGAATTTGGGCCCCTTTAGCGCATCTAGGCTTCAAAAAAGTGTTACACATGTGGTATCGTCGTACTCAGGAGAAGTTGGGCAATGTGTTTTGGGGTGTCTTTTTACACATGCCCATGCTGGGCAAATTACAACTTTGTATAAGAAATTTGGAAAAGTTGTCTTTTAGAGAGATATTTCTCTCACCCAGCATGAGTATATGTAAAAAGACACCCCAAAACACATTTCCCAACTTCTCCTGAGTACGGCGATACCACATGTGTGACACTTTTTTGCAGCCTAGGTGGGCAAAGGGGCCCACATTCCAAAGAGCACCTTTAGGATTTCACAGGGCATTTTTTACACATTTGGATTTCAAACTACTTCTCACCTATTAGGGCCCCTAAAATGCCAGGGCAGTATAACTACCCCACAAGTGACCCCATTTTGGAAAGAAGACACCCCAAGGTATTTCGTGATGGGCATAGTGAGTTCATGGAAGTTTTTATTTTTTGTCACAAGTTAGTGGAATATGAGACTTTGTAAGAAAAAAAACCAAAAAAAAACCCATCATTTTCCGCTAACTTGTGACAAAAAATAAAAAATTCTAGGAACTCGCCATGCCCCTCACGGAATACCTGTCTTCTTTCCAAAATGGGGTCACTTGTGGGGTAGTTATACTGCCCTGGCATTTTAGGGGCCCTAATGCGTGAGAAGTAGTTTTAAATCAAAATGTGTAAAAAAATGCCCTGTGAAATCCTAAAGGTGCTCTTTGGAATGTGGGCCCCTTTGCGCACCTAGGCTGCAAAAAAGTGTGACACATGTGGTATCGCCGTACTCAGGAGAAGTTGGGCAATGTGTTTTGGGGTGTCTTTTTACATATACCTATGCTAGGTGAGAGAAATATCTCTCTAAAAAACAACTTTTCCCATTTTGTTATACAAAGTTGTCATTTGACAGAGATATTTATCTCACCCAGCATGGGCATGTGTAAAAAGACACTCCAAAACACATTGCCCAACTTCTCCTGAGTACGGCGATACCACATGTGTGGCACTTTGGGACAAAAAGTTCAATCTTTCATGGACTCAATATGCCCCTCAACGAATACCTTGGGGTGTCTTCTTTCCGAAATGGGGTCACATGTGGGGTATTTATACTGCCCTGGCATTTTAGGGGCCCTAAAGCGTGAGAAGAAATCTGGAATATAAATGTCTAAAAAATGTTACACATTTGGATTCCGTGAGGGGTATGGTGAGTTCATGTGAGATTTTATTTTTTGTCACAAGTTAGTGGAATATGAGACTTTGTAAGAAAAAACTAACAAAAATAAAAAATTTAAATCAATTTCCGCTAACTTGTGCCAAAAAAATGTCTGAATGGAGCCTTACAGGGGGGTGATCAGGGAGTCTATATGGGGTGATCACCACCCTGTCATTGATCACCCCCCTGTAAGACTCCATTCAGACGTCCGTATGTGTTTTGCGGATCTGCAGTGTCCCTGTTTTGTGGATCACCCCCCTGTAAGGCTCCATTCAGATGTCCGTATGTGTTTTGTGGATCCGATCCATGGATCCGTAAAACACATACGGACGTCTGAATGGAGCCTTACAGGTGGGTGATCAATGACAGGGGGTTGATCAGGGAGTCTATATGGGGTGATCACCCCCCTGTCATTGATCACCCCCCTGTAAGGCTCCATTCAGACGTCCGTATGTGTTTTGCGGATCCGATCCATGGATCCGTGGATCCGTAAATCACATACGGACATCTGAATGGAGCCTTACAGGGGGTCGATCAATGACAGGGGGTTGATCAATGACAGGGGGGTGATCAGGGAGTCTATATGGGGTGATCAGGGGTTAATAAGTGACAGGGGGGTGTAGTGTAGTGTGGTGCTTGGTGCTACTTATTACAGAGCTGCCTGTGTCCTCTGGTGGTCGATCCAAGCAAATGGGACCACCAGAAGACCAGGTAGCAGGTATATTAGACGCTGTTATCAAAACAGCGTCTAATATACCTGTTAGGGTTAAAAAATCGCATCTACAGCCTGCCAGCGAACGATCGCCGCTGTGCATGGAGAGGGTATTGCCATGTGCATTATGTTCTAGTGCAACTACATTCATAGTTAATCCGTTCTGTAGGTACTGTGCTGTCTGTCTTATATGCAGTTGTAATTTTTCACCAACTGCATCACTGTGCACGGCACGAAGATTCATAGCTAATTCCTTCTGTTAGCTGTGGAATTAATGTACTGTAATTCTGATCAACTACTGATACAAAACACTGACCAAACACTGAATAAAAGAACATATTAACAACAATGAATTTGGGTTGAATTGGTGGAGTGATTTGTGTGGTTAATTCCAATAACCAACTACACTCCGCCAATATGGCAATAATCCAGCTGCCACGTTTGATGCATCCAGCAAGTTCGGCCAATCTGGTTTTAACCCAAATACATGTTGAAAGCAAAATACAATTAAGTTCATAGTATGGAGCTATCCTGGGCTTTATAGAGGGATCCACATAGGCTAAGATTTTGTTGCACTGCACAGTGATGTTGAATTTGCTTAAAATTTGTCGCGGCTGTCAGAGTGACGCAGAATAAAATTTTCCATAACAGAACGTGGTAGCCAGGAATGATGAGTTTGGGTCCACTTGGTGGAGCAATTTGTCTGGTAATACCGTAGTAGTTCTGACCATAAACGATTGCAATAACGAGGCAGGCTAATTTTTTTCTCTAAAAGAACGTATTAGCTACAATGAATTTGATTTATACAGTTCCAAAGTCAGGGTCAATTATAGATAAGGTTATATTGTCACGTATTACTCATATATGAAAGAACGTTTCGGTCAAAGACCTTCTTCAGTCATATGAGCCTGGATGAACTGACTAGTGTATGCCCTGCTGGACCTCTCTCACAATATAACCTTATTAGTGTTGGGCGAGAATGCTCAGCCGAACACCATTTTGACTCGGCTAAACACTGTGTGTGCTCGAGCGCGATGCTAGAGTCTCCTCCCCGCACTTTTGTTGGCTGCTACGCCGCCAATAAATGTGTGGGGAAGTACTGGCACTTTAAGGAAGATGGTGAGCGACGATGTCGCTATTATCAGCGTAACCATCCCACTTCTGTGTCTACTGAAACGCTCGCTGCTCACAATGAAGGCGGACACTTTGCATGTGGAAGAGGTGGAAATGGGGGAAGACAGTACAAAGGGTGATAGTCAGACCACCCTCAGTTCGTCTTCTCAGCGCAAATTGGATGATGATGAGGAGGAGGAGGAGCAGGAGACGGTTACCTCCGCTACAGAGGGTAGTACCCATAGCAGGTTTATTCCATCTGGTCAGCGTGAATGGGCCAAAGAGGAGGAAGAGTATGAGGAGATTGAGAGTCATCCTCCTGATGAGGACAGCGAAGTCTTGTCTGTTGGGACTCTGGCACACATGGCTGACTTTATGTTATGCTGCCTTTTCCGTGACCCTCACGTTATACGCATTTTGGCCAACACCGATTACTGGTTGTTCACCCTTCTCGACCCCCACTACAAGGAGAACTTCTCATCTCTCATTCCTGTGGTGGAGAGGACGAGCAAAATGGTGCAATACCAGAAGGTCCTTGTGGAAAAATTGCTCCAAAAATTTCCAGCTGACTACGCTGGTGGCAGAGTACATAGTTCCTTGTGCAACTGAGGGGATGAGACGAGGGGAACACACAGCAGTTCCAACAGAGGCAGGGCAACACTCTCCAAGGCCTGGGACAGTTTCATGACACCCCGCCAGCACCCTCATCCTGATGTGCGGCCTAGTGTCACAAGGAGGGAAACAATTTTGAAGCTGGTGAAGGAGTACGTAGCAGACCGTGTCAGCATCCTCAGTGATCCCTCTGTGCCTTACAACTATTGGGTGTCCAAGCTGGACACGTGGCACGAACTGGCACTCTACATCTTGGAGATGCTGGCCTGCTCTGCCGCCATCGTTTTGTCAGAGCGGGTATTTAGTGCTGCTGGGGGCATAATAACTTATAAGAGCATCCGACTGTCAACTGAAAATGCTGATGTAGTGTCCCACTAGGTAGGGGTGGGTACTACACAAGGGTCAATTGGGTCACGTGTTACTCCTACTCATAAGGGACAGTGACATTATATTTAACTGTGCATTTTAATGTATTTTCTATATGTTTTTGTATGTATTGTTCCCCTGTGACATGCATAGCAGGCCTATTGGGGTGTAGTTAGGCATCCTAGACACTAGAGGGAGATAGGGAGCCCCTAGTATAAATGTTCAGGCCCAGACAGGGGGGGGTTTAGTCTGTAGTCAGGAATCTGTGGACACAGAAGTGAAAGGGCATCTTAGCCAGAGATATGCTGAGGGCCTCCTCCTGACATGCAGCTGGATAGTCCAGGCTGCTAGTTGCTACCAGGAGGCTAGTGAAGGACTCTAGCCTGCCTGTAGATAAAGTGAGCCTCAGTTAGCTCAGAAGATTACCCCAAGAGAAGAGATGTACCTCCTGGGAGAAACCTGCAGACACCCTCCAACCAAGCAAGGACAGTACAACCAGCTCAGATAAGTAAGCTGATGGGCAGAGGTACTATAAAATAGAAGCAAGGGTCAATACGGGAGGAAGATTATTTTACCAAGGATTAAAGCCAGCATTTAGGCATCCGGGCCTTGGGATACAGCCAGCCAGAATAGCTGTGGAGATAGTGCAGCCTGGACTGTGAAGCATTAATTGTATACCCTCCAAGTATCTTGCAAGATTATACCTGTCATTATTGAATGTAAGCCTGCTTGTGGAACATATGCTAAAAGGGACTGCATCATCATTATCAACTGTATGTACAAAGTTTGGACTGTTTTAAGCAGGGCTTTTTTTCTGGCGGAACGCACCGGAACGGCGTTCCGCCACCTTTTGACATCGCAGCCTGCGATGTATCAGCGGGGAGGGACTGGGAGGAGGAGCTGGGGGCCGGTGCATTCGGTGCTCCGGCCCCCAGCTCCAGTAGAGACTTATAAAATGTGTAATTAAATGAATAATGATTCCTGCTGCCCCTCAGTAAGATAACTTTCAATATATTGTACTCACAGCCGGCTACTGTTATCGTAATGCAGGCGGCCGGGCAGACGAGCGGCAGCGTCACTGACTGACGTCACCTGCCTGGGCCGCCTGCTTCATTCATAAAGTAGGCGGCGCACGCACGTGACATCAGTCAGTGACGCTGCCGCTCGTCTGCCCGGCCGACCTGCATTACGTTAACAGTAGCCGGCTGTGAGTACAATATATTGAAAGTTATCTTACTGAGGGGCAGCAGGAATCATTATTCATTTAATTACACATTTTATAAGTCTCTACTGGAGCTGGGGGCCGGAGCACCGAATGCACCGGCCCCCAGCTCCTCCTCCCAGTCCCTCCCCGCTGATACATCGCAGGCTGCGATGTCAAAAGGTGGCGGAACGCCGTTCCGGTGCGTTCCGCCAGAAAAAAAGCCCTGCTTAAAACAGTCCAAACTTTGTACATACAGTTGATAATGATGATGCAGTCCCTTTTAGCATATGTTCCACAAGCAGGCTTACATTCAATAATGACAGGTATAATCTTGCAAGATACTTGGAGGGTATACAATTAATGCTTTACAGTCCAGGCTGCACTATCTCCACAGCTATTCTGGCTGGCTGTATCCCAAGGCCCGGATGCCTAAATGCTGGCTTTAATCCTTGGTAAAATAATCTTCCTCCCGTATTGACCCTTGCTTCTATTTTATAGTACCTCTGCCCATCAGCTTACTTATCTGAGCTGGTTGTACTGTCCTTGCTTGGTTGGAGGGTGTCTGCAGGTTTCTCCCAGGAGGTACATCTCTTCTCTTGGGGTAATCTTCTGAGCTAACTGAGGCTCACTTTATCTACAGGCAGGCTAGAGTCCTTCACTAGCCTCCTGGTAGCAACTAGCAGCCTGGACTATCCAGCTGCATGTCAGGAGGAGGCCCTCAGCATATCTCTGGCTAAGATGCCCTTTCACTTCTGTGTCCACAGACTCCTGACTACAGACTAAACCCCTCCCTGTCTGGGCCTGAACATTTATACTAGGGGCTCCCTATCTCCCTCTAGTGTCTAGGATGCCTAACTACACCCCAATAGGCCTGCTATGCATGTCACAGGGGAACAATACATACAAAAACATATAGAAAATACATTAAAATGCACAGTTAAATATAATGTCACTGTCCCTTATGAGTAGGAGTAACACGTGACCCAATTGAACCTTGTGTAGTGCCCACCCCTACCTAGTGGGACACTACATCAGCATTTTCAGTTGGCGGCCGGGCAGACGAGCGGCAGCGTCACTGACTGACGTCACCTGCCTGGGCCGCCTGCTTCATTCATAAAGTAGGCGGCGCACGCACGTGACATCAGTCAGTGACGCTGCCGCTCGTCTGCCCGGCCGCCTGCATTACGATAACAGTAGCCGGCTGTGAGTACAATATATTGAAAGTTATCTTACTGAGGGGCAGCAGGAATCATTATTCATTTAATTACACATTTTATAAGTCTCTACTGGAGCGGCATTGGGGGTCTGTGGATGACACTGTTATGGGGTGGGGGGGTCTGTGGATGGCACTGTTATGGGGTGGGGGGGGTCTGTGGATGGCACTGTTAAGGGGGGTCTGTGGATGGCACTGTTATGGGGTGGGGGGTCTGTGGATGGCACTGTTATGGGGTGGTGGGGTCTGTGGATGGCACTGTTATGGGGTGGGGGGGGTCTGTGGATGGCACTGTTAAGGAGGGGGGGGTCTGTGGATGGCACTGTTATGGGGTGGGGGGTCTGTGGATGGCACTGTTATGGGGTGGGTGGGGGTCTGTGGATGGCACTGTTATAGGGTGGGGGGGTTTGTGGATGGCACTGTTATGGGGTGGGGGGGTCTGTGGATGGCACTGTTATGGGGTGGGGGGGTCTGTGGATGGCATTGTTATGGGGTGGGGGGTGTCTGTGGATGGCACTGTTATGGGGTGGGGGGGTCTGTGGATGGCACTGTTATGGGGTGGGGGGGTCTGTGGATGGCACTGTTATGGGGTGGGGGGGGTCTATGGATGGCACTGTTATGGGGTGGGGGGGTCTGTGGATGGCACTGTTATGGGGTGGGGGGTCTGTGGATGGCACTGTTATGGGGTGGGTGGGTGTCTGTGGATGGCACTGTTATGGGGTGGGGGGGTCTGTGGATGGCACTGTTATGGGGTGGGGGGGTCTGTGGATGGCACTGTTATGGGGTGGGGGGGTCTGTGGATGGCACTGTTATGGGGTGGGGGGGTCTGTGGATGGCACTGTTATGGGGTGGGGGGGGGGGTCTGTGGATGGCACTGTTATGGGGTGGGGGGGTCTGTGGATGGCACTGTTATGGGGTGGGGGGGTCTGTGGATGGCACTGTTATGGGGTGGGGGGGGGTTTGTGGATGGCACTGTTATGGGGTGGCGGGGGTCTGTGGATGGCACTGTTATGGGGTGGGGGGGTCTGTGGATGGCACTGTTATAGGATGGGGGGGGGGGGTCTGTGGATGGCACTGTTATAGGATGGGGGATCTGTGGATGCCATCCCCAGATCCTCCACCCCATAACAGTGCCATCCTCAGATCCGATCCCCCCATTAACAGATTAACAGTGCCATCCCCAGATCCCCCATTAACAGTGCCATCCCCATCTGGGGGGTTTCTTTGCTGGGCTGGACTTTTATACCCCCCCCCCCAAATTTTACTTGCGGTCCTAGGGTTGGGTAGAGGGGGCGGTCCTAGGGGTGGGTAGGGGGTGGGTAGGGGGCGGTCCTAGGGTTGGGTAGGGGCGTGGCCAGGGGAGGGGGGGTGAGTTCCACCACCTTTTCTCTGAGAAAAAAAGCTCTGGTTTTAAGTAAAGCAACGTTTGGTTCATCATACCATCTGTGTACCTCAATTACTACTCCTAAAAATCGGTGTGCCACCATTAAAGGGACTAGCGTCATGATCCTTAAAGGGACCTTGCCCCAGGCACTCAAAATACCTGTAACATCCAGGGCACCTCATCCACCATCAGGCCTGGTCCCTACATACAGAGTGTGCCCCAGAGGAACTTTATGTCAGCCTCTCCTTCACTGCCACATGCCTGCCCAGGGTTCTCCTCCAAACAGTGAGTAACCCTCGATTGCCCATAACCGTGACCTCACTTCGCAATACCCTGCAGGTCTGGCGTGCTGCACTGACAGGTTGACTCTTATCAAAATGAACAAGGCCTGGATTGCCCCTGACTTCTCTACTCCGACAGAGGAAAGCGGCTGAACATAAAGGCACTTTAAATGTGGCTTTTATTTATTATATCAACATGCTTATTAGGCTGCCCTCGCTCCTAATGTTTTAGAGGGTCAGCTCAGCAGCAGACCCTCACCCATAATGTTTTAGATGGTCAGACCAGCAGCAGACCCTCACCCCTCATGTTTTAGAGGGTGACCAGCAGGCCCTTGCTCCTAATGTTTTAGAGGGTCACCAGCAGGCCATCAATCATCATTTTTCAAGGGTGTGTATGATGCCCTCCTTTATGTGTAATAAAGGGTGTATTGGAGTGCCGGTTCCTTGAAATTTTGGCAGCCTTTTCATTTAGTGCATAGGCTTTATGAGTGTAGGAGTCCCACTACCTGAACAATTCTACCACAATGTGAATGAGGCCCTCCTTTATGTGATATACAGGTTGTATCGGAGTGCCTCTTCCTTGTAATTTTTGGCAGCACTTGCACTTTATATACAAGTAAATATATAGGAAAGAATGTTTTCTAACAATTTTTCCTCTAAAATCGATTTTATCTTCGATTTTGTGTGTAGTGGCGTACTACTCGGACAACATCGTTCCCAGCAGCGACCTGGGAGTCCAAGATGCATCCAGACATCCTCCCCATGCCTTTCCCGAACCATTTCAGTGGGGTTTCCATCAATTTCTGACCTTTTCATGTGAACCAGACACCCTCCCCTCTTCAGAGCAGGGGGTGCGTGGTTTAATGCTCGGGTTCTCCCATTGACTTCCATTGTGCTCTGATGCTCTGTAGAGCACCCGAGCATCCCAAAGTGTTCTACTCAAGCACCAGAGCACCCGAGCACTTTGGTGCTCGATCAACACTAAACCCTATCTATATAGGACCCTGATTTTAGAAATGCATAAATAAAATAATATTTTGAACACTATTATACGTGGATTTTACTTACCTACATAGATTTTTTTGGATTAGAAATATAATTTAGATGTTCATGAGTCTTAGGCTACTTTCACACTCACGTTTTGGGCCGATCAGTCATGGATCTGCAAAAACGGATCCGTTACAATTAGGGTACTATCACACTAGCATTAGAAGAATCAGGCAGGCAGTTACGTTACCGGAACTGCCTGCCGACTCCGGAAATCTGTATGCAAACGAATATCATTTGTTTCCGGATGCGGATCCGTCTGACAAATGTATTGAAATACCGGATCCGTCTCTCCAGTGTCATCTGGAAAAACAAATCCAGTATTTAGTTTTTTCTAATTTTTAAAGGTATGCGCAGACCAAAAAACTGGATCCGTCAATGCGGCAATTTCCTGAACACTTGGTACCGGATCCGGCATTAATACATTTCAATAGAAATTAATGCCGGATCCGGCAATCCGCCAAGTGTTCCGGAATTTCGTCCGGAGAAAAAAAACGCAGCATGCTGCGGTATTTTCTCTGGCCAAATACCGTAAAAGGGACGGAACAGAAGACATCCTGATGCATACTGAGCGGATTGCTTTCCATTCAGAATGCATTTGGACAAAATTGATTCGTTTTTTCCGGTATTGAGCCCCTATGACGGAACTCAATACCGGAAAACTTTTACAAGCATACCTCTTCCCAATAAGCCATTACAAGATTCGCTAACAATGGTGGAAATTCTGCCCCCAAAGAAACTCCCTGTTTGTAAATAATATTGATGATTGAATAAAATAAAAAAACTACTTGCAAAATAAATTCACACAAAGTGTCGCTATACTGGCTATACTTTTTAGGTTGATTACATGTTATTTGTAATTGTGCAATGATTGAAAGACGTAAGCATTGGTACTCTTCTCTTGCTATTGCATTATTTTAAACCTTATGTGATATAATAAAGCAGGGGTGGACTGGTAACTTAAAGTAACCCTGGAAAAAATACTAAAAGTGGCCCTGTTTTGTAGTCGGGTCCAAGTTGATGGAAGGCAGGGCCATCAATACCATATTGTGGCACATTACACCACCTCAACAGAGCCAAATACCAAAGTCCATGACAAAATACTGCCAGCAGCACAAGGAGGGCTCAGTTGGCCCCCTGGGCATTGGCCCATCGGGAAATTTCCCTGTAAGGTCTATGGCGAATCCACCCCCATAATAAAGTATTGGACATTCTACTTGCCTGTGGAGCTAGACATTCTTAGATTAGATCACCATAATAGTACCAACCGGTAGACCAAAGTAACATACTGTATTATTTTAACCGCATGGTGAATAAAAAAAGGACACAAATGCAATAAAAAACATTCCTCACCTCCAGATGAAATTAATAAACCTTTATAAATAAGTTATCTGGACCCCAAAATGGTCCCATTAAAAAATTTAACTCATTGCACAAAGAACAAGCCCTCAGAAAGCTATCATGTGTCAATGGAAAAATAAAAAAGTTATGGCTTTTGGAATGCAATAAAAAAAAAGAATGAAAAAAAGAAGCTCGTCCAAGGGCAAAACAGCCTGTTAACAGGCTGTTAAGAGCTGTTAAGGGGTTAATGTGTGTGTTAATGGTAAGTGGAAGTTGATTCCCATGCAGTGGTTTACTTTAACACTGTAGTCTCTGCTGTTTAACTTCATATATATTGAGATCAGAGATGAGCGAATCAAAGTTGATGACGTGGAATTCGATCAGAATTTTAGGAAAAATTTGATTCGCACCGAATCCGAATTTCCTGACACTTCGTGATAACGAATCACATTATTTTTTAAATGGCTGCTGCACATGTTAGGACATGGAGCAAAGAACTCTGGGAACGAGAGATCACCCACAATGCCATGCATGCAGCCAATCAGAGGCCAGCCAGCCCTGTGATGTCACAGCCATATAAATAGCCTCAGCCATCTTCGATTCAGACATTTACCAGTCTACTTAGTGGAGGGAGAGACTTCAGCAGGCGCTAGGGGCAGTGTTAGGAAAGACTTAAAAACTTTTAGTTTGCTGAATAGAAGTTCAGGCAAAGATCATTAGAAGTGTAGGGAAAGGATAGGGAGGAATTATTCCACAGTATTGAAGCAGAACAGGGTTCAGTAGGGGAGTTTACAGCCTGGGTAATAGGAACAATCCTATTACACCTTGCTGCACTGACTGGGATCCAAATTGTCATTATACTGCTGCTTTTTGGTTTGCAATAGATGATACCTCTGTAATTCAAGCAAACCTTGCTTGTTATTGGGGTGCAAGTGCTGTGTGATACAGCCAATAACAGGGTGTATTACTAGGAAATATTTCTACGTCTAATTTGCCTTTGTGCGGTGCAGTTATATGTTCTAAAGCCTTTTTTGGGGTGTATTAGTGTAAAGAAAAAAAGGGCTTATTAGCCGTTTTGTGGTGAAGTGAGAAAATTTCAGCCTTTTTTTGGGTGTATTCATTTCCTTTTTATTTATTTATTTGATCTAACAGTATATCAGACAGAGAAGTGACAGGCCCTGCACAGGGGAGGGGCAGAGGTCCAAATGTTTCTGCCACAGGTTGTAGCAGAGTAAGGGGGAGTGGCAGCAGGGGTCACTTTTAGAGGCCTAAACTCCCGGTATTATCTAGCGGTCATGTCTTGACCAGCAACCCAGCGGTTCTTGAATGACTGACTCGGTTATCCACTTCATCCCAAGTGACATCAGACACCCCCAGCCAAGAGTCGGTGGGTTCGTCAGACACAACCCTTAGTTGGCATGGCCCGGGAGCAGGCCCTGTGCCCTCACCTGCCCTCAACCTGCTTCTGTCCTTTTCTGTTCCCTCAGCCAGAGAGGTATTATATGCTTTGGGCTCAGCTCCACTATACAGCGAGGACTAGCTACTAGAGGACAGTCAGCAGCTACTGCCCAGCCAAGATCTGGAAGAGACATCCGCCGCTTCCTCCGGTAGGTGGGCAAGTAGTGATGAGGAGAGCTGCATGGGAGCTAGTGTTGCGAGTGGTCAGGCTCCTGGCTCAGAGACCGTTGAGGAGGACATCAGTGATGTGCAGACAGTACTCGATGATGATGTAGCCGATTGCAATTGGGAGCCGAATGACGAAGGGGCTTAATCATCATCGGGAGAAGAGGATGGCAGCTTGCGCGTGAGGCAGTGGCGAAGCCAGCAAGTTGGTAGCTTGGCCGGGAGTCAGACGGATGGCAGCAGTGGGAGGTCGGGAGTCTAACGTGCCCGCAGTAGACCACCCGCTTTGCAGGAGCCTATCTGCCCTGAAAGTAGTGGTGCAGGGGATCACGGAGGCAGCGGCGGTAGCAGTCAGTCAGTGCAGAGTGTTGGGGGTAAAATCACCTACTTGGCAGTGTGGAAGTTTTTGTTAAGCCGCTGGAAGAGGTGAACATGGCCATTTGCTGAATCTGTGGGCAGAATGTGAAACGTTGCCAGGGTGCCAATATTGGCACCACGGCCCTGCATCAACATATACAGCATCACCATAAAGTGGCCTGGGAGAACCGTGGCTCCAATGTGATGGTCCAGCCTGCCGCAGCAACCGCTGCATTACCCAGTGGCACGCCCCGGATTTCAGGCAGTCAAGGCTCCACCACCTCAGCCGAAGGGAGCCGTCTGTCCTTCCCATCATCCACCGGTCCTGATGCTCCTGCTCCTTGCCCTCCTACTCCTCCTACTCAGTCATTCCGCCAGCAATTGATCACGGAAGCGATATTCAAGAGAAAACAGTATGCGTGCACTCATCCAACGGCGCAGAAGCTGAACGTGCTCCTGTCCAAGTTGCTGGTGCTGCAGTCCCTCCCTTTCCAAGTGGTGGACTCTGCACCTTTCATAGAACTGATGGCTTGTGCCGAGCTGAAAAGGAAAGTCCCAAGTCATCATTTCTTTGCTAAAAAGGCAGTACCAGCCCTGCACAAATATGTAGAACAGAAGGTGGGCCAGTCCTTGAGCCTGTCGGTGTCTACCAAAGTGCACGGCAGCGCCGACGTGTGGAGCTATAACTATGGTCAAGGACAATATATGTCCTTTACTGCCCACTGGGTAAATGTGGTTCCTGCCCAGCCAAACAAGCCAGGTGATTGCGCTTCCGCCTCCACGTTCTCACGCCGTTGGTCCTGCGACATTGTTTTCCTCTGCCTCCTCATCCTCCACCGTGTCCTCAGCCTCCACTGCAGGAACAATTCACAGTGCCCCACCAGCATACCACATGTGCAGGGCACGGTGGTGTCACGCTGTTCTGCACCTAGTTTGCCTGGCCGAACAGAGTCACACAGGACAGGAACTTCTCTGTATCCTTCATCAAGAAATCGAATCCTGGCTTTCACCGCGACTCAAAATGGGAACCATGGTGACCGACAATGGGAAGAAGATGGTGTCGGCTCTGCGTCAAGGAGGGATGAGATATGCGCCCATGAAGCACATGTTCAATCTGGTTGTCAAGCATTTCCTGGTCTTCCACCCATCTGCAAGACATCTGTTAAGGGGGAATATTAATCACCAATATTTATGCAAACATCGGTAATTAATATTCATAAATAGGAGGAGCCGTCTATTGATGACTCCGCCTATTTATACCTTTATCGTAACATAAATAAACTACCTAGCTATGTTAACTAGCTAAGTACCTCTGTTACCTATACACTCCACTGAACTACACTACGGCTATTGCTGCGGCGCCTTATACTACAAAAGACTACACACTGTGCTTAAACATAAGGTATTTATTAACACACTATAACAGTCTAATATTTGCTTATAATTATATATATCTATATCAATGGAATAGATATATATATTTATAGCAGCACACAGCAATATAAGTAAACACACTATAACAATACACTAATACGGTACTACCTACAATTACAATAATACACTTACAATACAGCACTATTTATTCAGTACTAAACTACACTACACAGTCCCAAGTTCCACCCACAAACTAACTATACAATACACTCACACATTTATATTAGCAGGCCACCCACCTGGTTCTACTTACTGTCCCTATGGGGTACGACAAGGGTTAATGGTCTTACAAGGGTGTAAGCCGACCACAAATACAAATGCGGTAATGGGGGTGAGGTATCGTGGGGGGGTGAACAGGGTAAATCAGGGTTAACAATGGAAGGGTGATCAGGGGCACAACCAGGGCAAGGGTAAATCAGGGACCAGGTTAACTCAGGGACACAGAATCAGGGTGGGTTAACCAGAGGCAAGGGTAAATCAGGGGCACAGTATCAGGGGCACAAACAAGGACCAGGGTTACTCAGGGACACAGAATCAGGGTGGGTTAACCAGAGGCAAGGGCAAATCAGGGGCACAGTATCAGGGGCACAAACAAGGACACTATTGGTAAGTATAATTATACGCTATATCTATGTATATTTATAGATCAATGGTTATAAATATATATACATATAGACGCACACACCACAATACAAACCTAACTACACTAGACAATGCACAATTCCCAATTCCACCCCACACTCTAGCTATACAATACAGTTACATACATTCCTTAGCAGACCTCCCAACCTTGGTCTAAGCTATCCCTATGGGAGGCAAAGGAACACACACTCAGCTGCTACTGGGGTAAGCAGGCAGCAGTGAAGGGGTAGGATTACAGGGCAGCTACAGGGGTAACTGGGGCTGTGGTTAATGCTGCAGGAGGTCAGCAGCCAGGGTAAGGGGATGGTTGGTGAGGACAGGGCCTGCAGGGATAGGGATAGCAATGGGAATCAGGGCAGGGGAATTAGGGGTCTCCAAGGGTTCAGGAGGTAAGGGTAAATGAGATACAGGGGAAGGTAAGGGTTATAGGGGGATTAGGGGTATGGAGGGAAAGGGTTACTCAACCATCTTCAGGGACATGTGGCCTCTCTTCCTTCAGGGAGATGTTCCCATGTGTCTCTCATTGTAGTGTGGTTCCAAAAAACCGCACCTCTGTCCGGTTTGGGGTTTTATAGCACAAAAG